>NC_056741.1:1813246367-1813361367 GCF_019279795.1 Protopterus annectens | reverse complement strand
GGCCTGAAGAGTAAAGCTCCAACATATTACAAAAACATTTTTAAACATCCATTCAGTAATATGCATTAACATACATTTGCTAATTAGATTACATTCATAAGAAATAAAGGCAACTGTTACAGTATAAAAGATACTTATGAATTTACAGATGTTGAACACTGAGCATTTGAAGAGATATATTAACGGGTTTGTCAAATACAAAACAGATCATGTGACCAGTGCTTACAAATTTAAAGATATAATGGCAAGAAAAAGAACTAGTTAGGGCAAAGTATAATACTGTAGTTAAGAGCTAGGGTATAACATAGGTTCACAGACAATTTTATATATGACTATCATAAGGGTATATTAGAGGGTCAAATTATGTATATGACTGGGAGGTGCTAGTAAAACTATTCAGGTATTGGTGAAGACTGGTTGTGGGGCATAGGATTCTGAATAAAGAGAAGTGTTTTGATATATGGCAAGCTGAAGATAACAGTGGCATTTATTCGCTCCATTTATGCTGTGTGACAGGAGTTTGATATCTCTATAATGTCAACAGCATTGAATGTTCCCTTTGTTCATGTACATTGGCACTAGTATGTTTACTCTCTGTGTCAGATACGACTTTCTTTCCATACAGCTACAAGTACCTCTTGAATCTGTTCTTCACAAACTCTCCCAACATCTTGATCATATGTAGCTTTTCCCTTACAAAATTTTCCTTAGTGATGTTCTTACTTCTAGGGTGGGCTCCTCCTCTTCTTTCATTGCAATCTGTGGAGGCATTACAGCTACTGTGGAATTTTCTTAATTCAGAATCTGCATGAAGTACTCCTTCCATCTTCTGGAAAGTGACTCAGTAGATAGCACAAAGAAAATTTATCAGGTTGCAAGGCAAAGACAGAAAGATAAAACAGACATCCTTCTTAAGCAATGCAAGCATCAACCTGCTCATCAGTTCACAGGACATCAAAGGCAGCCTATGAATGAAGAAAACCCAACAGATGTTGTACTGCTCAGACATGGGTATATTTCCCAACCCCAGGAACTGTTTGATCTAAAACAGTCAAGTAATTAGCTATCGACCACAAACACAACACACACACACTCGACCAATGGGAACCCATACACACACACAAATAGGTTGCCCAGTAGAGATCAGTTTGCAGTTAAATCAACCTTTGTATTGGTAACATAATTTGGCTGACATATGCAGATGGTCGACAGACATGCAAGATCAACAGTAGGGGGATATGCCCTTTTCCTGGAGATTATGCAATCTTGGAGTTAGTGTATATAGTTAGTACAGGGTTGTGGAGGGGCCCAGGGGGCTTGTCTCATACAAAAAAAAAAAAAAAAAAACACTCTCTTTTGTTTTTCATGTTCTAAGGATTAGCCTTACAACAAGGGCAGTAGCATGTCAATGGGTTTTTGTTGACACAAGTGTGTCAACGGTAAACATGTCAATGTCTGTGTGTCTCAGCTACTAGCAATAGGCTCCCCCCTCTCTCTCTCTCTATATATATATATATATATATATATATATATATATATATATATATACACACACACACACACACACACACACACACACACACTTTATATATCTAGACAGAATGCCGCGGTGGTACGGCGGTAGCATTGTTACCTCACAGCAAGAGGTTCTCCCGTTCGATTCTCGGTGTGGCTTGGGAGTGCCTTCTGTGTGGAATCTGCATGTCCTCCCAGTGGTTGGGTAGTGTTCGAAAGACATGTGTGTGTAAATGGGTGTGCCTTCGTTGAAGGTTGGGCGTTGAGCTGGCACCTCGGCATTGCATAAAAATCTACTGCCAATCATTAGCGGACTGGAGTTTCACTGTGGCGACCTCTTACCGGAAAAAGCCGAAAGGCAAACAAGCAAACAACAACAACTTTACATATCTAGACACACTATATTTAAAAAAATAAATAAATAAATATATATATATATATATATATATATATATATATATATATATATACACACACACACACACACACACATATATATATATATATATATATATATACATACATACATACATACACATACAGGTTTCTAAATGGTCACCGAGTACCTGGCCATTAATTCACTCAACTAGTTGAACATCCATCTCCTGTGAAAATGGTTTAAAAATTGTGAGGACTGTACAGTATGTGCAGACCAAGTACTTATAAATAGCCAGTTTTACATGTTTTAACAGTCTAATGGTTAGTGTTTCAGGTACTTTTAAACAAGAAGCCTCATACGACTGCACGGCAGGATAGTGGCTAGGTGAAACATTTTTATATAGATCCAAGCATACTCAGCACATCAAAGAAAGTACCCTCCTAACAAAGAAAGAGCATCAGTATCAGAAATCCTGTGTTTACTTCACAATCGGACATTTCCTTTTGGATGACTTTTCTAGTCTCATGGAGTTGAATAACCTTGCTTAAAATATAAAAAACAGGTGGTATAATAATCTACTCATCAAAGATGGAAGTATGGAATTATATCATATGTCCTTGTTCAGAAAAGTTTTTACATGATGCACTTCTCCCTGTGATGAATTTGTACATAAGCCAGAGTAAGTGCACGTCTCAGAATCACAAACTTGCCAGAAAACTTTGTTACAGGTCAGCACCAAACAAAAGCATTTACATAAAGGGAAGTGCTTGGTGGTAGGAGGGGGAGTTAAGATCTTTAGCTTAATGAAATACTATTAACATCAACCATGTCATCAGCAATAGAATGAAAAATAGTACATCTGGACATTACCTTCTTCCCTTCATTGTCCTATCCTATTTTTCACCCAGTCTCCTGTCACTGCACATAGAAGATCCTGTCTCCTTCTCCTCTTATCACAATGCTTCTGTCATCTTACTTTTTTACTATGCAAAGGCTCTTAACTACATCTCTGCATAAGAAGTGATAACATTGTCATACTGTCATACTAATCTTCTCAGTGGCACTTCAAAGTCTCATCTAGATTTGCATCAGCTGACACAGCAGGCCACTGCACAGTATATGGCAAACACACACAGGACGAGGAATCAGGCTCTATTTTGTATAGCTTAATATCTGATTTAACAGTGCACATTTAAATGTTCTGCAGCCAGCAAATGTCCAGAAAACCTAAATGAGAAAAGCAATGCGTAAGCAAAGTTCAGCTCATATTACACTCTTTTTCTACTGTCCCCATTATAACTTATTATAAAGAACGTTTCATTAGAAAGTTGTCTCTGTTATGCTTACTTAAAAAATGTGACTTTTTCCCTTACGTTACACACAGTGGCACTCTCATCCATCCTTTACAACACAAGGAATACTACCTATACAAACCTGAAATGAGGTCTATTCTGTTGAGGAAGATTCATGTAACGGGATTATAGTGTCTTACCTTCTCCAATTAAATATTTTTTTTAAACAGCTTTACTAAATTATCACTTATGCCATACGCACACATACATTGATTGAAAAGAAAAAAATTATTAACATATGTTTCATTTACATGCATTATAATTTATATATATTTTTTTGCTTGCTTTATAACAACTGCCATTTAATCCAACTTTACATAAATTGCTCAATTCTTGTCATCCGTTAAACCTTACTCTTCCTCTGAGAAATTATTCTCTATGTACTGATCCCACAATTTCCATTTATTTTTATGTAATTTGCTTCCCCATTTTCTCCGAAGATCTCTTTTACAATATTCAATACTTCAAATTAAAATAGATTTTAAATTACATTTTCTCGTAATTACTATTTTGGCACCCAACATAATTAATCTTAATAAGGCCTTATTATGTCTAGGCAATTCTGATCATATATTCCAGCTCAAAGCAATAATTTCCTTAGTTACTGCCATTTGCTCCCCCAATATTTCTGACATAAGTATTCCGTAGGAAATTTTTAAATCTGCCAACTCATTATACACCCAAAAACAAATTCCCAGCTACTTCTTTATTCCCCATTACATCTCCAACATTTGCTGTCTACCTGCGGAAATATTCTTTGAAGTCTGCTTGAGGTATAGAAATGGATCTACTTGAAAATGTCGACTTACCAGAATGTCGATGTTCACAACAGCAAGACCACAACGTTGAATCTTCACAAAGCCAAACTCCCGGAACTTCGCAAGTTAACTCCAGGAAAATAACCACTGGGCCACCATGGTGACCTCTGCCCTGTTCTCCACTGTAGTGCAATCTCAGAGTTGGTATATTTAGTTAGCAGGGGTGTGGGGGGCACAGCCCCCCACGTTGGTGGGTTTAGATTGCTTCTGTTCATATTAAAGTGACTGGTGGTCTAGTGGCTGTTTTCCCAGAGTTAACTTACTATGTTCCGGGAGTTTGGCTTCATGAATTTCAACGTTGTGGCCTCGCTGTTGTGAATGTCGGCTTTGTGGTAAGTCGACATTTTCAAGTAGATCCACAGAAATACCTATCCAAACACTTCCAAGTAAAAATATTAAACCTTCTGGACTTTGCTGAATACTTGGAAGCCATACACATGTCCTCCTATTGTTCTTTTGTAAAATGCTTTTCTAGTCTCTCTTCCCAATATTTTCTATCCTCCTATGATTGATTCTTATAGTTAGCATCCAATATTTTATGTGCCTTACTAATTATTCCTTCTTAAATGCAGCTTCTAGTATACATTTGACTAAAAACGTTATCAGAGCAAGTCCTTTACTTAGGACCCACCTATCCTTTTCTCTTTGCCTATGCTCCGATATCAGTCCATGGTAGGGAAGGCATTCCCTAACCTGCATTTCTAACATTTTCTTGGCCTCATCCCACTCTGTTACCTTTCCCTCTCTAGTTATTTGCTCCCAATATCTAAGTTCCTTTGCCGGTTTTCTCCAGTAAATTCCAGCTTCCTCTTGCCTGTTTTCTGTACCCCTATTTCCTGTTATCCCTATTGACATCTCCTTTCTACATTTTCTTTTTGGCTTAGTACTTACAATACTTTCTGCTACTTTATTAACATAATATTTTGTATGGTTGCTGTTATTCTCCTTAAGTATCTGTATCCAAAATTCCTTTCTCTCTATTTCTTGACCCTCCACTTCATCATCATCCATTTGTACTTTGAAATATAACCTTCTGCCTATGTTATGTATTTGAGCCTTAACAGTTGTTGTTTCTTTCGGCTTTTCCCGGTTAGGTGTCGCCACAGCGGAACTCCGGTCCGCTAATGATTGGCAGTTGATTTTTACGTGCAGAGTTACCAGCCCTGACGCACAACCTTCAACGAAGGTACGCCCATTCACGCATGTCTCCACGCAGAAGACACTCGAGCTGAGAATTGAATCGGACAGCGTCTTACTGTGAGGTGACAATGCTACTGCAGCATCACCACCGCAGGTCTATACCATAGATAATTTGAGGGGACCCATTCAAGGGATAAAGCATTTAGGAGCTGCCTCTGTCCATTAGTAGTACAAGGGCGTGTCCTTGGGTAAATGTTCCGTTTCCCATCCACAGATCTAAGTTATGCTTGAAAATGCAGTTGTAAAATATCTCTTCAAATCAGGTAATCTTAAACTACCTTGTTCTACTGAGAAGACCAACTTATCTAACTTAACTCTCTTCCTGTTCCCCTCCTAAATAAATTTTTGTAACTCTATTAATTATTGTCCACAATTTCTCTGTTTGCTAATATATGCCTAACCTGTATATAAAACTAAAGGGACTAAAATCATTTTCATTGCTTGTATCTTCCTACCTGATATCCTTAGGTTCCTAGGTGTATTCTAGACATTTTAAGCCTAGCCATGCATTCCAAATCTCTAACATTTCTCGGTACCATTAATACTTGTAAGCAGGAGCTTGACAGCTTAAACATTAACAAGCAGAGGCCTGGGACATAAATGACTTACAGGATGCCAGTGTCCATTACAGACATGGGTACCAAACCAGGGGTGAATTTTTACAAGCCTAGCCAATAACCAGAAGTCAGAATCAAACTCTGTATCTTGCACCTTTGAAGTAAAAACCTTAACCATTATCTAATCCATCCAATTTCTCAGGTGTTTGTAGTATACTTTGGTCTTGCTCCATATATCCTTAGCTGAGATAAACAGAAGCCTTCTAAATTTGTACTCCTAAATACTTCATTACTGTCGCTCATCCCTCTCTAACATAGATGACGAACAGGCGGGGTATTTCATTTAAATATTTTATTAATTTATTAAACAAAAACACATCAGAATTGATAGCAGCATCATAAAATATAAATGAACTGATTAACAAACAGACCTTACAGACAAACATGCTTACATCTCAACAGTTTACTACAAAATGGCAGTCGGGGTCACACATGCTCAGTATTTATACACTATTGCAAGCCCTTGGATAGCTTCTTAAAGGTACATAGACACACACTGATCTACATTCTCCCTCTTAAAAAGATTGCCCTTAGTTGAAAAATAACATTGGAGTTAGACATGCATTACTATAGACATTAGAAACAAACACAATGTTTATGTCCAAGTTGCCATGTATCTATATCCAAAGGAACAAACCAAGAATACGACAAAAAAAAGTCCAAAAGCTGCTCTTACAAAATTTATTGAGATGACACAAGGTTTAACGCTTTCATTCCAATTAAGGAACTTCATCAGAACAATATAAAATTCAAATCTACAATTTAAATAGCCAAAAGAAACCAATGGGAATCAATGTAAAAAGTACATGATTACCTAAAATCACATTATAAGAACTAAATAACATAATTCTTAAGTTTTAAAACTGATGCAAGAGAATACCCGTCATTTAAACCAGGTGGAAGCAATGCAGTCAAATGAATTTGCCATTCTAAGGGCCATGGTGGTGCAGCGGTTAGCGTAGTTGCCTCACAACAAGAGGTTCTCCCATTCGATTCTCGGCTGGAGAGCCTTCTGTGTAGAGTCTGCATGTCCTCCCCGTGGTCATGTGACATTTAAAGATATGCAGGTAGGTTTGTGCATGAACGGATGTGCCTTCTTTGAAGGTTGGGCATCGGGCTGGCAACTCAGCACTGTACAAATTCACTGCCTATCATTAGCGGACCAGAGTTCATCTGTGGCGACCCCTAACCGGGAAAAGCCAAAAGAAGATAGAATTCCTTTTGAGTGAGATGTTCATCAATTATTTTTCCTTGTACATTTTTTTTGACCTGCTGTATAACTACAAACCAGAAAGCATGTGTAGGGTTAGCACTAACATGCCTGTACAAGGCATTAGTTGTCCTTTATTTTCTGATATCCAGGGTATGTTCATATATATGATCCTTTAATCTGTGAGAGGTTTTTCCCTACATAACATGCAGGACAGTTTTGGCACTGTGCTAAATAAACTACTTGTGAACTAGTACAATAATAATGCCCATCTGTTTCATATAAGTTGTTTCTTATTTTAAACAAACCAGACTCAACAATAAACTTGCATTGTGGGCAGTGGTCACATTTAAAGGTGCCTCTCCTGCCCAATACCCTAACAGATGTCCTATGTTCTGTTACCTGTTTGAAGGACCTATCTTTCCTCTCATAGATTAAGTGTTCGTATATACGAACATACCCTGGATATCAGGTATAGGCATGTTAGTGTTAACCCTACACATACTTTCAGGTTTTTAGTTATACAACAGGTCAAAAAAGATGTACAAGGAAAAATAATTGATTAAAATCTCACTCAGCAGGAATTAATTAATTTAGTTCTTATAATGTGATTTTATAAAGTGATTTTAGGTAGTCATGTGCTTTTTACTTTGATTCTCATTGGTTTATTTTGGCTATTTAAACTGCAGATTTGAATTTTATATTGTTCTGATGAAGTTCCTTAATTGGAATGAAAGTGCTAAACCTTGTGTTGTCTCAATAAATTTTGTAAGAGCAGCTTTTGGACTTCTTTTTTGTTGTATGGTCTGGAGACGTGACCGGATCTGGTAACATAACAATCTGGACTGGGTTTAGCAACAAGGACAGTCTTCTATGAACAACTCATATCAGGAACTTCTTGATTCATCAGAGGAATGGGAATATTCTCTGGAACTTCCTCTGGAACTGGAACACTACATAACTCACTCTGAGATAAGGAGTCTTTTTCACAGGCTATATGGTGTGTTTGGACACTGGCATCAAATGTTTCCAACTCCACCGAAACTCTGCTCTTTGTGATTTGACAATGTACGATCTTGGCTCTGGGCAAATTATCTTCACAACTCCAATCCAATCATAACCTTTGGACGTCTACATCCTTACCACTTCTCCTTCTCATAATGGATTGAGTGGTTTGCTGATCTTATGGTAGTAGGGCTTCTGGGTTAAATGCTTCTTCAAAGATTGGTTTTCACTGGCCTGTTGTTCTTAACACATGGAACCAACAATTGACTACTGGTTGGTAGCGTGATTCTGGTCTCGAGAGAACTCCCTGGGCAGGTGAGCCAAGATGTTTATCACGAGGAATATTTCTGAGATTTAAGAGGCTTAGGAAAGGGTCTATATTAGAAGACCGACTGTTTAGATGATCGAACACCTAAACATCGATCTAATATCAAACCACACAATGTCGAACGTCCCAGGGAAACACGTCCCTCGACCACAGCACAAAAAATTAGAAGTTATGTACCTACCATAACGTTCCATGTTAGTTGTCTTCTCTCGCCTTCTTTCTTGCTGGATGGGTTCGGAGCCGATCCTCGGCTCCGACTCGGCACTTGATTTAGCTCGAGAACTCCTTTTACCAGCTCGAGGCAACCCTATATCCCATGATGCAAGGCGGAACTACCTCAGATCTCGTTTGGCAGCTAACTGACCCTGCTAAAGACTTATCCTAACATAATTAGGAACCATGGTTCCTAAAAGAAGTCCTCATAACAATGCTCCAGAGGAAGCAATCTAATAGGAACTCTCCAAGATCTGTCCAGGCCAGGGGAAGGAGGGAGGGCCTTAAGAAAGAAGGCGAGAAGACAACTAACATGGAACGCGTTATGGTAGGTACATAACTTCTAAATGTTAAGTTGTCAATCTCGCCTTCATTCTTGCTGGATGGGACCGCGTCCCTAGCACCTGTATCCCGGGTGGCTCAATGGAACAGACTCTTGAGAACTGTGGAACCAAAACTGGCCCTATCTCTGGAGGCCAAATCCAACTTGTAATGAGACACAAAGGTATGAGGCGTGGCCCAAGTAGCTGCTGCACAAATAGTGTCAGTGGGAAGTCTATCCTGAAAGGCTACAGAAGTGGATAGACTCCTGGTCGAATGTGCTTTTGGCTTAGAAGATAGTTGTTTGCCCCTTAGAGAGTACACATAGGAAATGGTGGAAGTGAACCATCTAGATAAGGTCACTTTAGAAACTGGAAAACCTAACCTGTTTTCTGCATAGGAGACAAACAATTGGTCTGATTTTCTAATTTGTTTAGTCCTATGTAAGTAGTACCTGAGCTGACGATGAACATCCAAAAAATGCAGCTTCTGTTCAGCTCTGTCAGAATAGTTAGGAAAGAAAACTGGTAGATCAATAGATTGGTTAATATTGGTTTGAGATACAACCTTGGGAAGAAAGGAAGGGTTAGTTCTGAGCGAAACCCTATCCTTATGAAAAACCAGATAAGGTGAACGAATACAGAGGGCCTGAATCTCAGAAACTCTTCTTGCAGAAGTAACAGCCAGCAAAAATATAGTTTTCCACGTCAATAACTTTAAAGAACACGTAGCAGACGGTTCGAAAGGAGGTAGAATTAGGGATGCCAACATTAAGTTTAGATCCCATTGCGGAGAAGGATGTTTCACAGGCGGTTTTAGGAGAAAAACTCCTCTTAAAAAGGCTTTGCATAACCTATGAGACATGATGTTATTGTCATGCAAGCCAACATGATACTTGGAAATAGCAGCCAGTTGTACTTTGACTGTAGATGACGAAGATCCCGAATGAAAAACCTCCGCCAGGAAATCCAAAACAGAATGTACAGAAGCGGTAAAAGGATCAATATTTCTGGCGTTTGCCCAAATCGAAAAACGTCGCCACTTGCTAGCATAAACAGTTCTAGTGGACGACTTTAAAGAAGACACTAAAATGTCTCTGACTGAGTCAGAAATCATTGGTAGCCTGGCTAGGGAAGGAAGTGGAGCAACCAAGCAGTGAGGTTGAGAGAATGAATGGCCCGGTGCTGCTGACCCGACTGGTGGATCAAGAGATCCGGAACTGGGTCCAGATGCCAGGGCTGCACCAGAAGATGATGATGTAGAGACGGAAACCAAATTTGTCGAGGCCAATATGGAGCAATGAGGATCAATTTGGCTCTCAAACGGTGGCTTTCTGAATGACTTGTGGAATCAATGGAAAGGGAGGAAAAGCATAAAGAAGTCCCCGAGGCCAATCCTGGGTTAGAGAGTCTCTCAAGGGTTGGCCTGGAAGAGGAAATAGTGTGAAGTAATCTGGGCACTTGCTGTTTTGAGGGGTAGTGAAAAGATCGCAACAAGGGGTGCCCCACTTCAGAAAAATCTGATCCACTACAGATTGATTGAGAGACCACTCGTGAGGCATCAGAATAGATCTGCTTAGCCTGTCCGCCAATAGGTTGGACCTGCCGGGGATGTGCGTTGCTATCAGAAACCGCTGAGAAGAGATCGCCCATTGCCAAAGTCTGAGAGCTTCTCGACATAAGGGATAGGACCTGGTTCCGCCCTGTTTGTTGATGTACCAGACCACGGACATGTTGTCCGTCTGTACTGCAATAGTCCCTGTGGGAAGAAAGTCGTCGAGGGCTTGCAACGTTAAAAGCACGGCTCTCATCTCCAGGACATTTATGTGCAGGTGGTATTCTATGGGTTGCCACGTCCCGTGGACCATCCTGCCCTGATAATGCCCCCCCCCACCCGATCAGAGAGGCATCCGTGGTGACTGTGGCAACTGGAGGAGGGGGAACAAAGGGTCAGCCCTGATGAAGAAGAGGGGAAGATATCCACCATCGTAGATGAGCCCTGCAAGACTGTGTCACTAAGATCTCGTGTCTCATGGGCATACCGTGGTACGACCACTGCGTGAATAGCATCCACTGCAGGAGACGCATGTGGAAGCGAGCCAGTGGAAGAAGAACAATGGCTGCAGCCATTAGGCCTAGAACTTTCAAGACAAACCTGGCTTTGATCTTGTTGCTTTGTAACAGAAGCTGAACAATTTTCTGGATGTCCAGAATCCTTTGATCTGTTAGCCTGGCTAACATTTTGACGGTATTTAACTCTGCGCCTATAAAGGTGATAGATTGGCAAGGCAGCAGAGAGGATTTTTTGAAATTTACCGAAATTCCTAGACTCTTGCAAAGCTGTAGGGTGTAGTCTCTGGACCGAAGAAGCTGATGCTTGGAGGTGGCGGAGAGGAGCCAGTCGTCCAAATAAGGAAACACCTGGAATCCTCGACGTCTCAGATGAGCTGTGACCACTGCCATGCATTTGGTGAACACTCTGGGGGCTGAAGTGAGGCCAAAGGGCAGTGCTCTGAATTGGTAATGACTGGCTCCCAGCCGAAACCTTCTGGAGCGTCTGTGAATCTTTATGTGATAGTACGCATCTTGAAGGTCTATAGAGCACATCCAGTTGTCCTTGCCCAGAAAGGGCAGAATGGATTGCAGTGTGACCATCCGGAATCTTGCCTTTCTGACAGACTTGTTTAGTCTGCTTAGGTCTAGTATCGGTCTCCAATCTCCCGTCCTTTTGGGGACCAAAAGAATCTTGAGTAGAAGCCGGATCCTACTTGGTCTGCCGGCACTGTTTGGATGGCTCTTTTTCCAGGAGTTTTGAAACTTCCTGTCTTGCCAAATCCCTTTGACCGGGTGAGATGTCTGGAAGGGATTGTAGAGGTACGGAAACCTTTGAAGGGGATTTTGTAACCCTCGGATATGATCGACTGTACCCACTTCTCTTGTGATAGGGATTGCCAGGCTACTGGGTACAGCGAAATTCTTCCCGACTGCCTCCAAGGGTGGACAGTCGGGCAACACCTCAGGGATGCTGAAAGGGCTTCTCAGGAAGAGACTCCCTGTTGCCCTGGTTCTGAGGACCCCCTGCCTCTAGGGCGTCTATTATTGTTACCCCATCTGCCTCTGGGGGTAAAGTGAGCACGTGTGTCCGGTGTAGCTCCTTGGGCTTTACGGAACCACATCTTCCCCCCCTTCTGACCCTTGGGATATGGTCTAGAAGGAGTGGAAAACTGGACTCCAACGGCAGAAAGAGTTTTACCGTCCTGCTCACATCTGGTCAAAGTATCCTTCACCTGAGGTCCGAACAAAGCCGAACCGTCAAGGGGGTGTTGGTGAAGGACGCCTTAAAGGGGTCCGCAAAATTACACAGCCGCATCCAGGCTTGGCATCTAAGAGCAACACCTGTGCCTGCGGCCCTGCTCGCTCCATCGGCCGCATAAGATATGAGCCGCATGGAGGAGTTAGATATAGAATTCAGGATAGCAAGCTGAGAGGCAATCTTTTCCTGAGCCCCAGCAGCAGAAGGATCCTGGACTACTTCTCCCAGTTCCTTGAGAATATCTCGTTGAAGCCTGGTGAAGTGACAAAGGTAATTCAGCGAACGCATAGCAAAGGTCGCTGAAGAAAACATCCGCTTTCCATACCTGTCCATGGTCCTAGAATCCTTATTAGGAGGATGGACAGGTACTGAAGGATCCGCCAGTTCCTTCTTAGTGGCCGCCGCTACCACCATAGCATCCACAGAGACACCTTTGGACAGGAACTGTTTATCCGAAGGGGCCGTGATGAACTTGGATGGTCTCCTGGGGACAGGTTCCACAGAATCTGGAGCCGCCCACGCCTTCCGAGCCACTACCTGCATGAGTGGGACGAAAGGCGGAGATATCCAGGAGGTGGAGGGTCGGGATCCAAAAGCCTCCAGGTATACCGACTCATCCTCGGAGGGGTCAATGGAGGGCCAATTCCCCCTCTGTTTGAGGAGCTCAAGGATGTCTCAGAGGGGGACCGTGGGGAACCCTCCGACTCATCTAAGTCGGTATCAGATGTAGCAGACTCAGGGGAGTCTGTGTGTTTCCTCTTACACGTCCTCTTCCGAGGGGGTTCCCCTGCAGGGTCAGGAGAAACCTCGGAAGAGGAGGAAATTCCCAATGGGGAAACCTGGGGCGATGGATCCCTGGGCCTGAGAGCAAGAGGCTGGCAAGAGGCATCTGCAGGCACTGATGAGGGAGGAGCTAGAGGGATAGACCGTTGACCAGGCTCAGAGGCCAGGACACTCCTCATCACCTCAAAGGCTCCTCTCCCCGGGAGACCTGAACACACCCGTTCCGAAGAAACAGGAATGGTCGGCTCCAAGGAGAGAGAAGGCTCCGAGGCCGATGTCGGCGCCGAGCTTACCAAAGCCGAAGCCCCGAGAGAGAGAGCGGGGTCGGACAAGGGTCCGATGCCACTAGCCCCCTCGGAGCCGACAGTGGAAACCCGACGACCGGATCCCTCCAAGGAAGGTCTCAAGGAGGAGATCGGAGCCGAAGATGACGGAGCCGAAGAATGTATCGGCTCCGGCATCGAAACAGTCGCTGTCCCAAGAAGCTCCGGCTCCGAACTCTGGTGTGGAGTCGGAGGAGGAATCTCAAGAATCGGGGCTATAGCCGAAGTCTGTTGAGACGGGCTATGGAGCATTTGGGCCAGTGCCTGAGATTTCAACAGCCTGCTTACCACCCTCTCCAAATCGTGGTCAGACAGCCTGGAAGATCTCGAAGATCGGCTCCGATGGCTCCGCTCCGACAAAAAGAGGAGACCCCGGAGCCGAGTGAATACTTAGTATCGAAGGGGACCGGGATCTCTTACGGGTCGAAGCCATCGGAGCCGAAGTCCCTTGAACCCCAGATGGAGCCGAGGATATCTCGGCTCCGATGCTGGATAAAGTGTCGGCTCCAGCCGGAGCCGACAAGGCCACAGTAGTCAGGGTATCGGAGCCGGCCGGCACCGAACCCACTACTCTAACAGAAGTATCGACTCCAGCCGGAGCCGATATCGGCTCCGACGGAGCCGGAGCCACCGGAGGAGGCTTGGACACTGTAGCCTGAGCCTTCGGTGGCTTAAGAGGTTTTCCTGCCCCTGGCTTAGGAGGAGAACCTTCAGGTTTAAGTAAACCTCGGAGGATTAATTTGTTCCTCCTTTCCTGCAGGACTCTCTGGCTAAAGGCATGACACAACGCACAGGAGTCCTGCAGGTGCAAAGGCCCCAGGCAATACACACAAGAAGTGTGACCATCTGTCAGGGACATTTTCTGACAGCACTGGTCACACTTCTTGAAGCCTGAGACCTTGCCTTCCCTAGACATCCTAAAAAGGATAGACACAAACAGTCCCCACAAACACACAACTTAATCCCTACACAGACACACAGGAAGGGAATAACTTGGGGAACTAGGCCTGACTAAAACTTTAAACTGAAAACTATTATAAAAGTTTAAAAGGAAGGGAATAGGGTGGGCTGTAACTAAGTACAGGCTAATCTAACACTAAAGGGAAAAAATAAACCCCTAACTGAACTTTTTCTTCTTTAACAAGAAACAACTTACCTCAGCTGGCAAAGGAGACCTCTTTCGCTAAGCGGCAAACGAGATCTGAGGTAGTTCCGCCTTGCATCATGGGATATAGGGTTGCCTCGAGCTGGTAAAAGGAGTTCTCGAGCTAAAGCAAGTGCCGAGTCGGAGCCGAGGATCGCCTCGAACCCATCCAGCAAGAATGAAGGCGAGATTGACAACTTAACATCATTACTTTACATCTAAATTAAGTAGGGGGCTGTGCCCCCACACCCCCCTAACTAAATATACCAACTCTGAGATCGATCAACAGTAGGGAAATAGCAAACCCCGGCGAACGGCCAGGGGAAATCTTTCCCTGTGTTAAATCGGCCGTTCGCCAGTTTTTTCTTTTTGATATTAGAAGACCGATGTTTAGGTGTTCGATGACCTAAGGTCATTCTTCTAATATAGACCCCTTAGGAAAGCCTCACTATTGTCTCATTTTGACTTCTCTAGTAACTGTTTTGCACTTTGAATTGCACGTTCTGCCAAACCATTTGACTGTGAAAACTCTGGGCTACTCATGACATAAGTAAATTCACATTCTTTGGCAAATCTTGAACTGCTCACTTGTAAACGTGTGCTATTGTCAGAAATAACTTTGTGCAGACTACCATGGATGGCAAAATGATGCTTCATCTTAGTAATGACAGTACTGGATGCTAGATTAGGAAGTAGGTCAATTAGAATAAGAGTCTACTAACACCATTCGAAAATGTCGGTGACTACTGTCGACCAAGGTAGTTCAGGAATCTGGTTTAGCCAAAGTCGTTCTTTCTGTTGATGTGGCTTAGGACTGTTACACACAGAACAAGATGAAAGTGCTCTCGCAATGTCTTGATATAGAAGGCCAAAATACTAATCCTCTTGCCCTTCTTTTGGTAGAGTCTGCTCCTTGGTGACCATGATGCAAGATAACAATGTACTCTTGTTGCAAGGACTTTGGAACAATTACTTTTGGACCTTTCATAATGATACCTTTGTCAGCCAAACTCTCATCTCTCTATGGAAAATAAGGTTGCACTTCTTGAGGTAAACTAAATTGCTTTGACGACCATCCTTGCTGAATAAAGTGGTTGAGCCTCTGTAAAACTGGATATGTGGCTGTGTGATCTCTCAGCTCATCAAGACACGTGGAAGAAAATTTCTCAATTCTATAACTTCAAATCAAGATTCTCATTCTTATGCTGCTCAGTGGTGTTTCTGGGTGATCTGGATAATGTAACAGCAAGATAAAGAAGTTTGCCTTTCTTGTAGACAAGAGGGAAATTATACTTTTACAATCTCAACATCATACATTGCAGTCTGATTGTTGGTCTGTTTCTATCTGGATAGGTCTACCATAAACATAATCATGGAACTTTGAACATGCAAACACAATTGTCAAAAGCTCTTTCTAGATCTGAGCATACTGCATCTTAGTTTGGGTAACAGTTCTCGATGCATAGGCAACAGGTTAACCCTCTTGCGGAATGACTGCACTTAGACCAAATCTCGAAGCATCACATGAAAGAATGACTCACTTGTGAACATCATAGTATCTGAGAGTTGGTGGACTGGCAATTCTCTGTTTCAGGACATCAAATGCTCTTTGGTGTTGTTCTAAACAAGGACAGGATACATCTTTACATGTCAGCTGAGCAGTGTCGAAAGTTGGAATGAACTTGCCTAGACAGTTAACCATGCCAAGAAAACATTGCAGGGCTTGAACATTGTCTGAAGCTGGCATCTCGAGAATGGCTGTTCGCTTAAAAGGGTTTGGTCATAGGCCTGAACTGGTAAATAAATGACCAACATAAGTAACTTCTTGTAGCCTGAATTTGCATTTCTGTGAATTGAGCATAAGATTCACTTGACGTGCTCTTTCCAAAACTTTTCTGAGGTTTCTGTCATGCTCAGCTTCACCATTATCTCCAACTAGCATGTCATCTACTATAACAGTACACAAAGATACCCAAAAGAAATTTGCTCCATTGCACATAGAAAGACTTCACTTGCAGAATTTATCCCAAATGGCATTCTCAGAAATCTGTACCTTCCAGAGTACTGAACGTAGTTAGCAATGAGGACTTCTCTTCAAACTGAATTTGCCAAAATGAACTCTCTGCATCTAAGACAGAAAAACAGTGGCATTTGGCATCAGAGCTGCAATTTCTTCAACTGTATGCATTGGATGATGAGGTATTTTTAGTGCTTTGTTTAAATCTCGTGGATAAATACATATTCTGAGGTCATCTGAGCTTTTCCTATGAGCTACCACCATGAAAGATATCCACTCAGTTGGAGTAGATGAACCAAATGGAGAAATTATACCTTGTCACACCATTTTATCTAACTCAGCTTTAACTCTGTCCTGCATAGCTATTGGAACTTTCTGGGCTGGTCTGATAAATGGATTGACATCTAGGTCTAACTTCATGGAATACACAACTGGAAGCTTCCCTAGTTTGTCTTCAAAAAGATCAGAATAGGTACAAAAAAATATGTTGGGCGAAATTAGAGTAGTGGTCATTCAAGTTAAAATGATGGACTTCCTTATTAAATGAAAGCAGTCCCATTTTCAAACTCTCTCTGAGCCCTAATAATGACCGGACGTGGCTCTTGACCACATAAAATAACAAGTCGTGACTTCTTCTAGCAGAGTAACATGAAAGCACTACTGAACCTTCAGTCTGAATTTCTTCACCACCATAAGCAGCAAGCTTCACACACTTTGCCAAATTAAGCCTTTCACCCTTACACACACCAGCAAATGTTTCTGCTGAGATAACATTGCACTTGGAACTTGCATCAACCTTGAGCTCTGTGGGTTTTCCATTTATGCAAACAGCACAAAACACTTCATTCTTTGCCCTTAAATCTGCTGCAATTAACTGTTTCATGAAGCACTGACACACCACCAACATAAAGAGTAGGACTGCAGCTTTCTAATTGATCAACTTGTTTCTTTGAATGTTCCCTTTTAATAAAAGAATGTGTGCATTTTGATTTACAAAACCTTCTGAAATTACTCCACTTATTGCATTTGTGGCATTGCTGACCAAAAGCTAAACATTTCTCTGTCATGATTTCCACAATTATGACAGTTGGCAATGAAAGTAGGTTGGGGGCCATGCTTTGAGCTTGCTGACTCACTCTTATGCTTCACTGAGACTGTGCGAACTCTGGAACTTGCTGGAAAGCTCTGGGGTTTACCAGCGTATGCTGCAGGGACTACAGTTGCTGCCATGTGCTTGGGCCTGTTTCTTTTAACCACATGCTGCATACTATCAACATGAGGTCTAGAAGTTACTGGAAGTATGCCTCTCATTTGTAAACATATTTGTGTGCTTTTGTGTAAGCTTGTATATATGACAACTCTCAATGGCCTTATTCAAAGTTAAATCACTGTCATAAAACAAAATCTTTCTCACTGCATCATCTTTAATACCACACACACGCCTGTCTTTTATCATCTCATCCCTTACATCACCAAATCTGCAAGTTTTAGCCTTACTCAAGTCAGTTATATATGCTGCAAAAGTTTTACCAGGCTTTTGATCCCTTGTATAAAATAAGTGCCTTTCCATTGCAACATCTGTCTGGTGGTTACACATTTCTCTAACTTTACGTTTCAAGCACTCAGTGTCCTTTGACTCAGCCATTACAACAATATGACAGTTTCCCCCTCTCCTGCAAAGATTACAGGTGTACAAACAAATGAACCCTCCTTTCAATGGCTTCTGAATCAGCTAAATTAAGCAGAATAAATACCGCTGTACGGTCATCTTTATCAGAAAATGCAGCCTGTATGAAAATGTTGTACTCTTGCTCAAACATTATCAAGGTCTCTGCAATATTATTGCCAAACACAAGTGCACTGTTTTTCGAAATCAAACTGCCATACCAACAAAGTATGCACAAACACACTGAAAATATGGTTCTTCTAATTATGTATGAGCAAGCACACAGCCAGCAATTGCAATACATTCATATGCACAATAAACTCTTTGAAATGCTTTACTTTGCAAAATATGCTCTGAAATGGCTGTAGCTTGCGAAATAACTTTACTGTAATACTGCAGAAACATGCGAACACCTCATACACTAATGATAACTCGGATATCTTTAATTAATATGAAAAATACTTGCTTAGTGAAAATGCAGTTGTTTCCCCTTATTTTATTAATTTTATGCAATAAGGACTTTATTTCAAACATTTTCCGTAGTAACTTGAATATTTTTATGAATATCGGACATTTCGATTTATTTAAATATCGTTTTGAGCATTCTGTAGGCTTTGCTTCATATTTTGCAAATAAGAAATTTTTGAGCAAGTTTTAACATCTGAAATTCATTTCTGACCTGTTTTGAAAATTATACGTGAAGTAGGGATGATCCACTCCTATATATTCCTTCAATACCAACTGAGTGCCTCTTGGACTCAAATTGAAGAAACTGGAATTCTTTCTGGCAACAGGTCCTTTTGCCCATGCTTCCTCTGACACCATTGTCCTTTTAGACATACCACTTCTGACACCATGTTGCCTGGCCATCTCTAATATAGATGATTAATAGGTGTGGTAGTTCATTTAGATGTTTTACTACATAAAAACACATCAGGATTGATAGCATCATCATAAAATATAAACAAACTGATTAACAGACACATCTTACAAACATACATGCTTACATCTCAACAGCTTACTACAAAATGGCAGTCAGGCTCGTGTTCAGTATTTATACACTAGCGCAAGTCTGTGGATAGCTTTTTAAAGGTACATACACACACAATGATCTACAATCATGTCCCCATAAATATGGGTATTACTGAACCAATTTGTGTGTATATAAATAACTTACAGCTATGGCCTTTGATTTATTTTCATTAATTGTATATCATGAAGACTTGAAACGGTCTCAAAATGCTCCACAACAGGATAATATCCTTCTCTGGATTTATCAAGTATAAAATACCATCATCTGCAAATAAAGCCAATCTCTCTTGATTATCAATCCAATTCTATCATTAAATTTCTGAGTCCCTTATTTTCTTTGCCAGCGGCTCTAAATATAAAGCAAACAACAAAGGTGAAAAGGGACATCCCTGCCTGGTTATACTATTCAAATACAACTTACTGGAGAGGAACCCTACCACTTTAATGCTTGCCTCAAATCCTTCATATATCCTCCTAATTAGCCTTATTATTGCATCAGGGAATGCAAATGCTTAAACTGCCCTACTCATAAAGATCCCAACTTAAACTGTCAAATGTTTTCTCTGTATCAAGACCCACCAACAGCATAGGTATTTTCTTGCATTCTTCTTCCCTTTGGATCTTCCCACTGTAATCTGATTTTATTAGATCTGGGTGGTAGGGTTAGTGTCTAACTGATTTATTTCCTAATACTTCAGCTTATAAGTTATAGATAGTTAGCAATGTTTCTTTTTTTTACACAGTTATCTATATATGCAGATATGCTAACATTACTTCTTGTAGCCTTGCTACTCGGGTTACAGCTAGGGCAGAGACATACTTAGAGCATTCCACAATTACCATTCACTTATTTCATTCTAATGCAGATGGTTGGGTATTGCTAGAAGTCACTGTGTGGAGGTGTCAAAAATTTTGACTTTGCATACCCAGTTTATGATGGGGTCCTCTCTATAAGGGTGAAAAGCTGCTGCACAGTCTGAAATCCTGATGAGATGAAGGACCTTTCTGCCTCTATGTGATAACTAGAGAACCAGCTGCCACTACCTGCAGACAGACAGAGACATGACCTGCTCTCCATTGGCTCCTCCCTGGTGCTTTACCGTGTAACTCCAAGTCAATACACAACAAGCCCAGCACTGTTTCAGACTTGTTGCAAAAGAATGACTAGGCATTTAATATGTCAAGCTGGACAGATCAGCACATGGGACCTCACTAAGTAGCATCTGTTTTAACATGCCATTTTTTTATACAGTAGTCTTAGATGGGAATGCCCACAGTGGGACAGCCATGTCTTTTACAAATGGGCTTGGAATGACTCAGACTGAAGAGGCCTGAACTCCTCTGAATATCTCCTTGGGTTAAGAAAGAGTTGTGGGTTTGTACTTACTTATCATCCACCAGGATAAGGTGGGCACATTTCTGAAAAATCTTGCAGATTTGAAAATGACTATATACCCATCCACTTATGGTGGTTAATCTTACACAACTGTAACATTTGTGTTAACAATGCATATGTTAGGATTACCTTATACCAACCTAGACAGGGTTTTCACTTTGCTAAGGAAGTTTTTTCTGCTACCAGTTTGGAAGCTTTTCTTTAGTATCTGGGTTTTATGTCATGTGACTACATCTGTCCTGGTGGAGGAAATTCCGTCTAGACCTGCCCAAATCTGGTTCAATTCAGCCTAGGCATCTCCTCTATTAGATCACCCAAAATTAAGCTGACCCAGTTTAAGGATTTGGGAAACATTTTTTTTTTCTTTTGCACACTGACTGGTTCCTGTCCAATGACTGCACTACCAACACTCAGTTGGCCCATTTGCTTTAAGGAAATTGCAGCTAGGCCTTCTCAGTCTGGGCAAGAACCCTATAGCCCATTCGTTCTCACCCTAAAATCCTGATCACCCTTTCCTTTTCCCAGTCAGAGTCAAGTGGTAGGGAGCAGGCCAGTTTGCTAGTCCTGGGAGGTGGTGTACTTTCTTCCCAATGGGACCACCACCAGTACTGCAGCCCCTTGAGGGAAGGATGCCTCCACATGCTGGGGTCCCATCCATTTTACTGGTGCTAAGCACCACATTACCACAAGATCTGTTGGTTCAAACTCTACTGGGCAACACTTAATTCTTTTCATAAGTTTTCACACCTATGGTGAGCCAAAGCTGCCTCCTTTCTCCATGGGATGAGTGAGACAGCAAAGCCCAATCACTCCCATTGTCCCTAGCCAGCTCCTACATGCACCTACATGCACCTAAGTCACAACTCAAACTCGGGACACCTGTAGTGAAGTAAGAGCTTGACCCCTCTGCGACAATGAGCTGGTGGATTTGGGAAACATTTTGAGCTGGGATCATAAACCTTATAATAGTAGCTTTTACAAGAAAACAATGTAAATGATTCTGATACAATTGGGGAACACTATAGCTGGGCAATAAGACATGTACTCCATCTAGCCATTTAAAGAATATTCCATTCCATGTTTATCCTAACTAACAAACAGCAGTATAATCATGATTTTTGTGTGACAAGGCAACATCACAGCTTTGGACATACATAGTGGAGAATACACCTTTACTATGAATTAGTATTCATACGATTCTTAAAAAAAAGGCAGACTTTTCTCACCAAAGACACTACTGCCATATGAACGCCTCTAGCACAGATCTTTTGGATTACAGAAAGAATGCACAGTCCAGCCTATCTGGTCACCCTCGGAGCTTTTCCTGCTTTAGTATATGAGGTGTTCTATTGCTCCTTGTAGACAAAGGTGCACCAACCCAGCCTATCTGGTGACTCTTGCGGCTCTTCCTAGGTCTGCATGTGAGTTCTGCTCCACTATTCCTTTCAGATAATGCTATACCAACCCACCCTATCTGGAGGCACTCAGGGCCTTTCCTGCCTCAGAATTTGAGGCTGCTCAAACACACCCAAACCAGGAACAGGTGTAGGAGACCCTGGAGAGATGGAGATATGCTCTAGAGAGAAGAGGAATGAAGGTCAGCAAGACTAAGACAGAATATATGTGTGTGAATGAGAGGGAGGATAGAGGAATGGTGAGGATGCAGGGAGTAGAGGTGGCTAAGGTGGATGAGTTTAAATACTTTGGATCAATAGTTCAGAGTAATGGTGAGTGTGAAAGAGAGGTGAAGAAGAGAGTACAGGCAGGATGGAGTGGGTGGAGAAGAGTGTCAGGAGTGATTTGTGACAGACGAGTACCAGTAAGAGTGAAAGGGAAGGTCTACAAGAGGGTAGTGAGACCAGCTATGTTATATGGGTTGGAGACAGTGGCATTGACAAAAAGGCAGGAGTTAGAGCTGGATGTGGCAGAGTTAAAGATGTTAAGATTTGCACTGGATGTGACGAGGGTGGACAGGATTAGGAATAAGTATATTAGAGGGTCAGCCCAGGTTGGAAGGTTTGGAGACAAAGCCAGAGAGGCAAGATTACGTTGGTTTGGACTTGTGCTGAGGAGGGATGCTGAGTATATTGGGAAAAAGATGCTAAGGATGAAGCTACCAGGTAACAGGAAAAGAGGAAGGCCTAAGATAAGGTTTATGGATGTGGTGAGAAAGGACATGCAGGTGGTTGGTGTGACACAGAAAGATGCAGAGGACAGGAAGAAATGGAAACAGATGATCTGCTGCGGTGACCCCTAATGGGAACAGCTGAAAGAAGATGATGACTACTGACTTTGCCATACTTAAGGAGTACTTGTATTTCATAGCCATGATACGTCTATTATTTAATCTATTTAATCCTGCTGCATCCTGTTGTAAATATGTTTGACAGAATATTTAAATATGAAATTATGGAACTTCTCTCTCTCTCCACGAAGTACCCTTTGAATTTAAATCAGGCTGAATGGGGTTGCTGAATGAGATAACCAATAATAGACGCATCAGGGTTATGAAACCTAACAAAGGTGGGGAACATTTGATTATGGACACCAATGACTACATTAACAAAATGCTTGTTCTACTTTACACTGGCACTTATGAAGAGACTTCCATAAATTAAATGAATATAGCCTACCCTAGGATTGACATGATGCTGGAAGATCTTTTGTCTAATATGCAGATAAGTTCAGGTGAACATGACATTCTTAGGGTGACCCATCCCAGGACCCCTACCATATTTGGCATCCCAAAGATTCATAAAAGCATTGTTGACCCTCCCTTAATACCTACAGTTGATGCAAAAGCATCCAAGAAGTTTCCCCTGGCTAAGTATATAGAGCAAAGGGTCCCTATTAGTTCAGTGAAAATTCAGTTCAGCGAACAGCATTTGATTCACTTACATATATAAAATATAAATATAAAATGCTAAAAAGAAAATGTTTAGGAACTTCAGTAAGGCATATTATGGCTACAGCCAAGTAAGTAATCTAAAATTATACTGTTTTCATAATTTTACAATACTTTTGACTCGGTTGTCAAAATTCCTATATTACTTCTTCTTTGCTTGTGCTGCCTTGCCAGCAACAATTTCCTCAGCAAACAACTGTTATAGTACTGTTCCTTTTGCAGTTTCTTGGCCAGTGTCTGGATAGTCTGGTGAAAAATCTGAACAAATCAAGCAAAGGTATTATGTTACCCTTTCACTGCACTGTTGCTATATGGCATGTCAAACCAGAAAGCCAAAAAGCAATCCCAGATTTCTAAGAGAAATGAAACTTTACTTCTTTACTGATGTAAGGGGGGGGGGGGGGGGCTACCAAAAAAACTTTTCCTCACAAAATGTCAGTGAAGGACTGACTTCTGGACCTGAATCTTGCTTAAGCGACACTTCATATGCCCTGTTGCTGTCAACATTAGGAGCATAAATAATGACAATAAGCTAGTGTCAATTAAACACACATTCAGAACATTAATGAGAACAGAAATAAACATAATTACAGCTCTGTCAATTCCCCCTCTGTTTGAGGAGCTCAAGGATGTCTCAGAGGGGGACCGTGGGGAACCCTCCGACTCATCTAAGTCGGTATCAGATGTAGCAGACTCAGGGGAGTCTGTGTGTTTCCTCTTACACGTCCTCTTCCGAGGGGGTTCCCCTGCAGGGTCAGGAGAAACCTCGGAAGAGGAGGAAATTCCCAATGGGGAAACCTGGGGCGATGGATCCCTGGGCCTGAGAGCAAGAGGCTGGCAAGAGGCATCTGCAGGCACTGATGAGGGAGGAGCTAGAGGGATAGACCGTTGACCAGGCTCAGAGGCCAGGACACTCCTCATCACCTCAAAGGCTCCTCTCCCGGAGACCTGAACACACCCGTTCAAGAAACAGGAATGGTCGGCTCCAAGGAGAGAGAAGGCTCGAGGTCGATGTCGGCGCCGAGCTTACCAAGCCAAGCCCCGAGAGAGAGAGCGGGTCGGACAAGGGTCCGATGCCACTAGCCCCTCGGAGCCGACAGTGGAAACTCGACGACCGGATCCCTCCAAGGAAGGTCTCAAGGAGGAGATCGGAGCCGAAGATGACGGAGCCGAAGAATGTATCGGCTCCGCATCGAAACAGTCGCTGTCCCAAGAAGCTCCGGCCCGAACTCTGGTGTGGAGTCGGAGGAGGAATCTCAAGAATCGGGCTATAGCAAGTCTGTTGAGACGGGCTATGGAGCATTTGGGCCAGTGCCTGAGATTTCAACAGCCTGCTTACCACCCTCTCCAAATCGTGGTCAGACAGCCTGGAAGATCTCAAGATCGGCTCCGATGGCTCCGCCCGACAAAAGAGGAGACCCCGGAGCCGAGTGAATACTTAGTATCGAAGGGGACCGGGATCTCTTACGGTCGAAGCCATCGGAGCCGAAGTCCCTTGAACCCCAGATGGAGCCGAGGATATCTCGCCCGATGCTTGATAAAGTGTCGGCTCCAGTCGGAGCCGACAAGGCCACAGTAGTCAGGGTATCGGAGCCGGCCGGCACCGAACCCACTACTCTAACAAAAGAAGTATCGACTCCAGCCGGAGCCGATATCGGCTCCGACGGAGCCGGAGCCACCGGAGGAGGCTTGGACACTGTAGCCTGAGCCTTCGGTGGCTTAAGAGGTTTTCCTGCCCCTGGCTTAGGAGGAGAACCTTCAGGTTTAAGTAAACCTCGGAGGATTAATTTGTTCCTCCTTTCCTGCAGGACTCTCTGGCTAAAGGCATGACACAACGCACAGGAGTCCTGCAGGTGCAAAGGCCCCAGGCAATACACACAAGAAGTGTGACCATCTGTCAGGGACATTTTCTGACAGCACTGGTCACACTTCTTGAAGCCTGAGACCTTGCCTTCCTAGACATCCTAAAAGGATAGACACAAACAGTCCCCACAAACACACAACTTAATCCCTACACAGACACACAGGAAGGGAATAACTTGGGGAACTAGGCCTGACTAAAACTTTAAACTGAAAACTATTATAAAAGTTTAAAAGGAAGGGAATAGGGTGGGCTGTAACTAAGTACAGGCTAATCTAACACTAAAGGGAAAAAATAAACCCCTAACTGAACTTTTTCTTCTTTAACAAGAAACAACTTACCTCAGCTGGCAAAGGAGACCTCTTTCGCTAAGCGGCAAACGAGATCTGAGGTAGTTCCGCCTTGCATCATGGGATATAGGGTTGCCTCGAGCTGGTAAAAGGAGTTCTCGAGCTAAAGCAAGTGCCGAGTCGGAGCCGAGGATCGTCTACGAACCCATCCAGCAAGAATGAAGGCGAGATTGACAACTTAACATCATTACTTTACATCTAAATTAAGTAGGGGGCTGTGCCCCCACACCCCCCTAACTAAATATACCAACTCTGAGATCGATCAACAGTAGGGAAATAGCAAACCCCGGCGAACGGCCAGGGGAAATCTTTCCCTGTGTTAAATCGGCCGTTCGCCATTTTTTGCTTTTGATATTAGAAGACCGATGTTTAGGTGTTCGATGACCTAAGGTCATTCTTCTAATATAGACCCCTTAGGAAAGCCTCACTATTGTCTCATTTTGACTTCTCTAGTAACTGTTTTGCACTTTGAATTGCACGTTCTGCCAAACCATTTGACTGTGAAAACTCTGGGCTACTCATGACATAAGTAAATTCACATTCTTTGGCAAATCTTGAACTGCTCACTTGTAAACGTGTGCTATTGTCAGAAATAACTTTGTGCAGACTACCATGGATGGCAAAATGATGCTTCATCTTAGTAATGACAGTACTGGATGCTAGATTAGGAAGTAGGTCAATTAGAATAAGAGTCTACTAACACCATTCGAAAATGTCGGTGACTACTGTCGACCAAGGTAGTTCAGGAATCTGGTTTAGCCAAAGTCGTTCTTTCTGTTGATGTGGCTTAGGACTGTTACACACAGAACAAGATGAAAGTGCTCTCGCAATGTCTTGATATAGAAGGCCAAAATACTAATCCTCTTGCCCTTCTTTTGGTAGAGTCTGCTCCTTGGTGACCATGATGCAAGATAACAATGTACTCTTGTTGCAAGGACTTTGGAACAATTACTTTTGGACCTTTCATAATGATACCTTTGTCAGCCAAACTCTCATCTCTCTATGGAAAATAAGGTTGCACTTCTTGAGGTAAACTAAATTGCTTTGACGACCATCCTTGCTGAATAAAGTGGTTGAGCCTCTGTAAAACTGGATATGTGGCTGTGTGATCTCTCAGCTCATCAAGACACGTGGAAGAAAATTTCTCAATTCTATGACTTCAAATCAAGATTCTCATTCTTATGCTGCTCAGTGGTGTTTCTGGGTGATCTGGATAATGTAACAGCAAGATAAAGAAGTTTGCCTTTCTTGTAGACAAGAGGGAAATTATACTTTTACAATCTCAACATCATACATTGCAGTCTGATTGTTGGTCTGTTTCTATCTGGATAGGTCTACCATAAACATAATCATGGAACTTTGAACATGCAAACACAATTGTCAAAAGCTCTTTCTAGATCTGAGCATACTGCATCTTAGTTTGGGTAACAGTTCTCGATGCATAGGCAACAGGTTAACCCTCTTGCGGAATGACTGCACTTAGACCAAATCTCGAAGCATCACATGAAAGAATGACTCACTTGTGAACATCATAGTATCTGAGAGTTGGTGGACTGGCAATTCTCTGTTTCAGGACATCAAATGCTCTTTGGTGTTGTTCTAAACAAGGACAGGATACATCTTTACATGTCAGCTGAGCAGTGTCGAAAGTTGGAATGAACTTGCCTAGACAGTTAACCATGCCAAGAAAACATTGCAGGGCTTGAACATTGTCTGAAGCTGGCATCTCGAGAATGGCTGTTCGCTTAAAAGGGTTTGGTCATAGGCCTGAACTGGTAAATAAATGACCAACATAAGTAACTTCTTGTAGCCTGAATTTGCATTTCTGTGAATTGAGCATAAGATTCACTTGACGTGCTCTTTCCAAAACTTTTCTGAGGTTTCTGTCATGCTCAGCTTCACCATTATCTCCAACTAGCATGTCATCTACTATAACAGTACACAAAGATACCCAAAAGAAATTTGCTCCATTGCACATAGAAAGACTTCACTTGCAGAATTTATCCCAAATGGCATTCTCAGAAATCTGTACCTTCCAGAGTACTGAACGTAGTTAGCAATGAGGACTTCTCTTCAAACTGAATTTGCCAAAATGAACTCTCTGCATCTAAGACAGAAAAACAGTGGCATTTGGCATCAGAGCTGCAATTTCTTCAACTGTATGCATTGGATGATGAGGTATTTTTAGTGCTTTGTTTAAATCTCGTGGATAAATACATATTCTGAGGTCATCTGAGCTTTTCCTATGAGCTACCACCATGAAAGATATCCACTCAGTTGGAGTAGATGAACCAAATGGAGAAATTATACCTTGTCACACCATTTTATCTAACTCGGCTTTAACTCTGTCCTGCATAGCTATTGGAACTTTCTGGGCTGGTCTGATAAATGGATTGACATCTAGGTCTAACTTCATGGAATACACAACTGGAAGCTTCCCTAGTTTGTCTTCAAAAGATCAGAATAGGTACAAAAAAATATGTTGGGCGAAATTAGAGTAGTGGTCATTCAAGTTAAAATGATGGACTTCCTTATTAAATGAAAGCAGTCCCATTTTCAAACTCTCTCTGAGCCCTAATAATGACCGGACGTGGCTCTTGACCACATAAAATAACAAGTCGTGACTTCTTCTAGCAGAGTAACATGAAAGCACTACTGAACCTTCAGTCTGAATTTCTTCACCACCATAAGCAGCAAGCTTCACACACTTTGCCAAATTAAGCCTTTCACCCTTACACACACCAGCAAATGTTTCTGCTGAGATAACATTGCACTTGGAACTTGCATCAACCTTGAGCTCTGTGGGTTTTCCATTTATGCAAACAGCACAAAACACTTCATTCTTTGCCCTTAAATCTGCTGCAATTAACTGTTTCATGAAGCACTGACACACCACCAACATAAAGAGTAGGACTGCAGCTTTCTAATTGATCAACTTGTTTCTTTGAATGTTCCCTTTTAATAAAAGAATGTGTGCATTTTGATTTACAAAACCTTCTGAAATTACTCCACTTATTGCATTTGTGGCATTGCTGACCAAAAGCTAAACATTTCTCTGTCATGATTTCCACAATTATGACAGTTGGCAATGAAAGTAGGTTGGGGGCCATGCTTTGAGCTTGCTGACTCACTCTTATGCTTCACTGAGACTGTGCGAACTCTGGAACTTGCTGGAAAGCTCTGGGGTTTACCAGCGTATGCTGCAGGGACTACAGTTGCTGCCATGTGCTTGGGCCTGTTTCTTTTAACCACATGCTGCATACTATCAACATGAGGTCTAGAAGTTACTGGAAGTATGCCTCTCTCATTTGTAAACATATTTGTGTGCTTTTGTGTAAGCTTGTATATATGACAACTCTCAATGGCCTTATTCAAAGTTAAATCACTGTCATAAAACAAAATCTTTCTCACTGCATCATCTTTAATACCACACACACGTCTGTCTTTTATCATCTCATCCCTTACATCACCAAATCTGCAAGTTTTAGCCTTACTCAAGTCAGTTATATATGCTGCAAAAGTTTTACCAGGCTTTTGATCCCTTGTATAAAATAAGTGCCTTTCCATTGCAACATCTGTCTGGTGGTTACACATTTCTCTAACTTTACGTTTCAAGCACTCAGTGTCCTTTGACTCAGCCATTACAACAATATGACAGTTTCCCCCTCTCCTGCAAAGATTACAGGTGTACAAACAAATGAACCCTCCCTTTCAATGGCTTCTGAATCAGCTAAATTAAGCAGAATAAATACCGCTGTACGGTCATCTTTATCAGAAAATGCAGCCTGTATGAAAATGTTGTACTCTTGCTCAAACATTATCAAGGTCTCTGCAATATTATTGCCAAACACAAGTGCACTGTTTTTTCGAAATCAAACTGCCATACCAACAAAGTATGCACAAACACACTGAAAATATGGTTCTTCTAATTATGTATGAGCAAGCACACAGCCAGCAATTGCAATACATTCATATGCACAATAAACTCTTTGAAATGCTTTACTTTGCAAAATATGCTCTGAAATGGCTGTAGCTTGCGAAATAACTTTACTGTAATACTGCAGAAACATGCGAACACCTCATACACTAATGATAACTCGGATATCTTTAATTAATATGAAAAATACTTGCTTAGTGAAAATGCAGTTGTTTCCCCTTATTTTATTAATTTTATGCAATAAGGACTTTATTTCAAACATTTTCCGTAGTAACTTGAATATTTTTATGAATATCGGACATTTCGATTTATTTAAATATCGTTTTGAGCATTCTGTAGGCTTTGCTTCATATTTTGCAAATAAGAAATTTTTGAGCAAGTTTTAACATCTGAAATTCATTTCTGACCTGTTTTGAAAATTATACGTGAAGTAGGGATGATCCACTCCTATATATTCCATCAATACCAACTGAGTGCCTCTTGGACTCAAATTGAAGAAACTGGAATTCTTTCTGGCAACAGGTCCTTTTGCCCATGCTTCCTCTGACACCATTGTCCTTTTAGACATACCACTTCTGACACCATGTTGCCTGGCCATCTCTAATATAGATGATTAATAGGTGTGGTAGTTCATTTAGATGTTTTACTACATAAAAACACATCAGGATTGATAGCATCATCATAAAATATAAACAAACTGATTAACAGACACATCTTACAAACATACATGCTTACATCTCAACAGCTTACTACAAAATGGCAGTCAGGCTCGTGTTCAGTATTTATACACTAGCGCAAGTCTGTGGATAGCTTTTAAAGGTACATACACACACAATGATCTACAATCATGTCCCCATAAATATGGGTATTACTGAACCAATTTGTGTGTATATAAATAACTTACAGCTATGGCCTTTGATTTATTTTCATTAATTGTATATCATGAAGACTTGAAACGGTCTCAAAATGCTCCACAACAGGATAATATCCTTCTCTGGATTTATCAAGTATAAAATACCATCATCTGCAAATAAAGCCAATCTCTCTTGATTATCAATCCAATTCTATCATTAAATTTCTGAGTCCCTTATTTTCTTTGCCAGCGGCTCTAAATATAAAGCAAACAACAAAGGTGAAAAGGGACATCCCTGCCTGGTTATACTATTCAAATACAACTTACTGGAGAGGAACCCTACCACTTTAATGCTTGCCTCAAATCCTTCATATATCCTCCTAATTAGCCTTATTATTGCATCAGGGAATGCAAATGCTTAAACTGCCCTACTCATAAAGATCCCAACTTAAACTGTCAAATGTTTTCTCTGTATCAAGACCCACCAACAGCATAGGTATTTTCTTGCATTCTTCTTCCCTTTGGATCTTCCCACTGTAATCTGATTTTATTAGATCTGGGTGGTAGGGTTAGTGTCTAACTGATTTATTTCCTAATACTTCAGCTTATAAGTTATAGATAGTTAGCAATGTTTCTTTTTTACACAGTTATCTATATATGCAGATATGCTAACATTACTTCTTGTAGCCTTGCTACTCGGGTTACAGCTAGGGCAGAGACATACTTAGAGCATTCCACAATTACCATTCACTTATTTCATTCTAATGCAGATGGTTGGGTATTGCTAGAAGTCACTGTGTGGAGGTGTCAAAATTTTGACTTTGCATACCCAGTTTATGATGGGGTCCTCTCTATAAGGGTGAAAAGCTGCTGCACAGTCTGAAATCCTGATGAGATGAAGGACCTTTCTGCCTCTATGTGATAACTAGAGAACCAGCTGCCACTACCTGCAGACAGACAGAGACATGACCTGCTCTCCATTGGCTCCTCCCTGGTGCTTTACCGTGTAACTCCAAGTCAATACACAACAAGCCCAGCACTGTTTCAGACTTGTTGCAAAAGAATGACTAGGCATTTAATATGTCAAGCTGGACAGATCAGCACATGGGACCTCACTAAGTAGCATCTGTTTTAACATGCCATTTTTTTATACAGTAGTCTTAGATGGGGAATGCCCACAGTGGGACAGCCATGTCTTTTACAAATGGGCTTGGAATGACTCAGACTGAAGAGGCCTGAACTCCTCTGAATATCTCCTTGGGTTAAGAAAGAGTTGTGGGTTTGTACTTACTTATCATCCACCAGGATAAGGTGGGCACATTTCTGAAAAATCTTGCAGATTTGAAAATGACTATATACCCATCCACTTATGGTGGTTAATCTTACACAACTGTAACATTTGTGTTAACAATGCATATGTTAGGATTACCTTATACCAACCTAGACAGGGTTTTCACTTTGCTAAGGAAGTTTTTTTCTGCTACCAGTTTGGAAGCTTTTCTTTAGTATCTGGGTTTTATGTCATGTGACTACATCTGTCCTGGTGGAGGAAATTCCGTCTAGACCTGCCCAAATCTGGTTCAATTCAGCCTAGGCATCTCCTCTATTAGATCACCCAAAATTAAGCTGACCCAGTTTAAGGATTTGGGAAACATTTTTTTTTTCTTTTGCACACTGACTGGTTCCTGTCCAATGACTGCACTACCAACACTCAGTTGGCCCATTTGCTTTAAGGAAATTGCAGCTAGGCCTTCTCAGTCTGGGCAAGAACCCTATAGCCCATTCGTTCTCACCCTAAAATCCTGATCACCCTTTCCTTTTCCCAGTCAGAGTCAAGTGGTAGGGAGCAGGCCAGTTTGCTAGTCCTGGGAGGTGGTGTACTTTCTTCCCAATGGGACCACCACCAGTACTGCAGCCCCTTGAGGGGAAGGATGCCTCCACATGCTGGGGTCCCATCCATTTTACTGGTGCTAAGCACCACATTACCACAAGATCTGTTGGTTCAAACTCTACTGGGCAACACTTAATTCTTTTCATAAGTTTTCACACCTATGGTGAGCCAAAGCTGCCTCCTTTCTCCATGGGATGAGTGAGACAGCAAAGCCCAATCACTCCCATTGTCCCTAGCCAGCTCCTACATGCACCTACATGCACCTAAGTCACAACTCAAACTCGGGACACCTGTAGTGAAGTAAGAGCTTGACCCCTCTGCGACAATGAGCTGGTGGATTTGGGAAACATTTTGAGCTGGGATCATAAACCTTATAATAGTAGCTTTTACAAGAAAACAATGTAAATGATTCTGATACAATTGGGGAACACTATAGCTGGGCAATAAGACATGTACTCCATCTAGCCATTTAAAGAATATTCCATTCCATGTTTATCCTAACTCACAAACAGCAGTATAATCATGATTTTTGTGTGACAAGGCAACATCACAGCTTTGGACATACATAGTGGAGAATACACCTTTACTATGAATTAGTATTCATACGATTCTTAAAAAAAAGGCAGACTTTTCTCACCAAAGACACTACTGCCATATGAACGCCTCTAGCACAGATCTTTTGGATTACAGAAAGAATGCACAGTCCAGCCTATCTGGTCACCCTCGGAGCTTTTCCTGCTTTAGTATATGAGGTGTTCTATTGCTCCTTGTAGACAAAGGTGCACCAACCCAGCCTATCTGGTGACTCTTGCGGCTCTTCCTAGGTCTGCATGTGAGTTCTGCTCCACTATTCCTTTCAGATAATGCTATACCAACCCACCCTATCTGGAGGCACTCAGGGCCTTTCCTGCCTCAGAATTTGAGGCTGCTCAAACACACCCAAACCAGGAACAGGTGTAGGAGACCCTGGAGAGATGGAGATATGCTCTAGAGAGAAGAGGAATGAAGGTCAGCAAGACTAAGACAGAATATATGTGTGTGAATGAGAGGGAGGATAGAGGAATGGTGAGGATGCAGGGAGTAGAGGTGGCGAAGGTGGATGAGTTTAAATACTTTGGATCAATAGTTCAGAGTAATGGTGAGTGTGAAAGAGAGGTGAAGAAGAGAGTACAGGCAGGATGGAGTGGGTGGAGAAGAGTGTCAGGAGTGATTTGTGACAGACGAGTACCAGTAAGAGTGAAAGGGAAGGTCTACAAGAGGGTAGTGAGACCAGCTATGTTACATGGGTTGGAGACAGTGGCATTGACAAAAAGGCAGGAGTTAGAGCTGGATGTGGCAGAGTTAAAGATGTTAAGATTTGCACTGGATGTGACGAGGGTGGACAGGATTAGGAATAAGTATATTAGAGGGTCAGCCCAGGTTGGAAGGTTTGGAGACAAAGCCAGAGAGGCAAGATTACGTTGGTTTGGACTTGTGCTGAGGAGGGATGCTGAGTATATTGGGAAAAAGATGCTAAGGATGAAGCTACCAGGTAACAGGAAAAGAGGAAGGCCTAAGATAAGGTTTATGGATGTGGTGAGAGAGGACATGCAGGTGGTTGGTGTGACACAGAAAGATGCAGAGGACAGGAAGAAATGGAAACAGATGATCTGCTGCGGTGACCCCTAATGGGAACAGCTGAAAGAAGATGATGACTACTGACTTTGCCATACTTAAGGAGTACTTGTATTTCATAGCCATGATACGTCTATTATTTAATCTATTTAATCCTGCGTTGCATCCTGTTGTAAATATGTTTGACAGAATATTTAAATATGAAATTATGGAACTTCTCTCTCTCTCCACGAAGTACCCTTTGAATTTAAATCAGGCTGAATGGGGGTTGCTGAATGAGATAACCAATAATAGACGCATCAGGGTTATGAAACCTAACAAAGGTGGGGAACATTTGATTATGGACACCAATGACTACATTAACAAAATGCTTGTTCTACTTTACACTGGCACTTATGAAGAGACTTCCATAAATTAAATGAATATAGCCTACCCTAGGATTGACATGATGCTGGAAGATCTTTTGTCTAATATGCAGATAAGTTCAGGTGAACATGACATTCTTAGGGTGACCCATCCCAGGACCCCTACCATATTTGGCATCCCAAAGATTCATAAAAGCATTGTTGACCCTCCCTTAATACCTACAGTTGATGCAAAAGCATCCAAGAAGTTTCCCCTGGCTAAGTATATAGAGCAAAGGGTCCCTATTAGTTCAGTGAAAATTCAGTTCAGCGAACAGCATTTGATTCACTTACATATATAAAATATAAATATAAAATGCTAAAAAAGAAAATGTTTAGGAACTTCAGTAAGGCATATTATGGCTACAGCCAAGTAAGTAATCTAAAATTATACTGTTTTCATAATTTTACAATACTTTTGACTCGGTTGTCAAAATTCCTATATTACTTATTCTTTGCTTGTGCTGCCTTGCCAGCAACAATTTCCTCAGCAAACAACTGTTATAGTACTGTTCCTTTTGCAGTTTCTTGGCCAGTGTCTGGATAGTCTGGTGAAAAATCTGAACAAATCAAGCAAAGGTATTATGTTACCCTTTCACTGCACTGTTGCTATATGGCATGTCAAACCAGAAAGCCAAAAAGCAATCCCAGATTTCTAAGAGAAATGAAACTTTACTTCTTTACTGATGTAAGGGGGGGGGGGGGGGGGGCTACCAAAAAAACTTTTCCTCACAAAATGTCAGTGAAGGACTGACTTCTGGACCTGAATCTTGCTTAAGCGACACTTCATATGCCCTGTTGCTGTCAACATTAGGAGCATAAATAATGACAATAAGCTAGTGTCAATTAAACACACATTCAGAACATTAATGAGAACAGAAATAAACATAATTACAGCTTTTATAAATTTTAGGCAGGGCAGAATGATATATGTTTGGTCATTTGCACTTGTTTCTTAGGTGCTTGGGCAGATCTTTGTTCTTTTTAAGGCTTTTAAATTCTGCACAGGGCACAACACCATATGTTTGGTTATTTGCAATTGTTTAATTGATTCCTGGGTAAGCAGCAACTGCAGGGCATAATTTGGGACATATTTTGGGGGGACCATAAGTCACACTCCACTCACAAACCAGCCCACTCCCCTTATGCCACATCCATCTCCAACCCCTCATCCTACCTGCACAACAAACAATTTACTCAAGTTACTCAATGGTACAAAAGAACAAAAGATACATACCACCCTAGAAAGTGCTAGCAGTAATTTAAAAGAACAGAACATGCATGATTTGGATGGCACAGTGGTGCAGCGGTAGCGTTGTCGCCTCACAGCAAGAGATTCTCTGGTTCGATTCTCGGCTGGGGTGCCTTCTGTGTGGAGTCTGTATGTCCTCCCTGCGTTCGTGTCGGTTTCCTCTGGGTGCTCCGGTTTCCTCCCACATTACAAAGACATGCATCTGGAGCCCTTCTCCCCGGGCCTCCGCTGAAAATTGGCTTCGTTCCAAGTCGGACTTTCCCGGTTAACAAATGATAAATAAAATAAAATTAAAAAAAATTGTCAACAGAGATCAGATCACACAGAGAAGTATTATTTAATTAAAAAAATATTCATTTATGATAAATAAAAAAACACTCTGGCCTTGAAAATGAGCATATCTGTAAGCTATTTAGCATATTTCTGACTGAAGATAGCCACTGCTCACATCATGAAATGCTACAGAGGAAGATGATAGTGAAAAAAAAAAAAAAAGACTCTGCAAGTAAATATCAGCTAGCTGACAATCAGGTACATTTTTCCGGTGTTTCTGATATATTCCTGGTGGCTAAACTATCATCAGTAACTCATTATACAAAAGCTTAGCCATCAGCCAGCAAAAAGTTCAGCATATCCAAGTCTGAATACAACCCGCAACCTGGAAAGGATAGAATGAATGTTGCATTTTATAGGGGAATTTTACTGAACAATGCCTTCATATGTAACTGTCAGTTGAAAATGGGTTGACCCAAAAGATATCAAAAAGAAAAGGCATTTCCTAAAACAAGTCAGTCGTAATTGTGTCAATTTTTAGATGAGCATAAACCCCAAAGGCATCTAATTTCTAATAGACATAACTAGCTTGTTAACAGACTTAAACTTTCTGATGTAACTTTCCCTCCGTCAAAACAGTCATACCATAATACTAATCCTTTTTCATTTAACATAGCCATTTTTGCAAAATTCTGAGATTCTATAAATCCAAAGGATGATGTAATGGGAGAACAAAAAAGTTCTATTTTTTTATTAACATGATTTTGCACATATATTTCATAACAGTTTTTTTAATTGATTTCATATAAAAAGAGTCTAAATTCTGAAATGTATTTTCTTCTAAAGTATATTTTAATAACTATTTTAATAACTAAATAAAACATTACTGAAAATTTCAAATATGCTTAGATTAGTAAATTTATAGGAACTTAAAACAATTTGTTCATGAATATTTTACAGTGGCTAGAACAGTTTGGATCCAGAGTACAAATGAGTTAAAAAGTGCTGCAGCAGAATACGTTGTTATATCTCAAAAGCTAATACTACCATATTCCCATAGTCTAATATGGTTACTATATGAAATTTTTGTTTTTAAGTATATCAAAAAAATGATATTAATATTTTCTCCATTTTCTTGAATAATTTTTTCTGCCATTAATGCTGTCGAGTGCAACAAATAATTTTTGTCAGTATAATCATTTTAATAAGAATTAATCTTTCTTCAAAAGTAAAGAAGCATTCATTCCATTGTATAATAATGAGAGACATTCTTTTTACAAAATTATGATTAATAACCTTAGTAATATCATGTTGAATTTTAATTCCATGAAATTTTAATTTCTGTCCTTTCAATTATACTTATATTTGTCCACTAATTTACAGTCTAGTTGTTGATTCATTAATATAGCTTCAGTTTCGTTGTTGTTAAACTTCAGTATATGTTCAAGATTTTTTCTATTTCTTTGATCATTTCTTTGAATGAGTTTTTTAATATCCCCTATAGTTAATAAAACTTCATCAGCAAATAGCTGCATTTTAAATTGTTAATTCTTATTTACTGAAAAACCCTCAAATTTGTCATTACTTCTTATACTATTGGTGAAGTGCTCCAGACTAATGTAAAAGTGGACTTCTTTGTCTTGTACCTTGGTTTAAAGTAAATCCTTGAGATATGCAAGTACCTATTTTAACATATAGGTTCATAGGTTCATAGGTTCATACTAGGCTATCTGCCCTAGGGCATTTATAAACCTAGCCAGAATGTGTTTGGCTTTGGCCACCCATTTTAAATTTATTTTGCTATGCCCTTTTTCGAGGTTAGTATACTGTGCCTCTGTCTAACAGTGACACAGAAGTGATACCCGGGGTAAACCTATGATCTCCCATCCACTCATCAAGATTCCTCTTGAAGAGAGTCAATGAGGGACTCTGCCTAACCTGGACTGGGATTTTATTCCAGAGTGAAGGGAGCCTCTGGGTTATGAATCTGTCCCTCCAGCATGTCCTATTTATTTCAGTGCTGAGGTTCAAGTCTCTCGAACGCGTAGCTCAATGGGATTTGGATTTTCTGAGGTGCAGCATGTCCATTAATTCCGGGTTGGACATGGCTTTATACGTCAGGCACAGATCGCCTCTGAACAGGCGGTATGCCACTGAGTAGAGCTGAAGTTACTTTAACCGGGCAGCATATGGCATCTGTTTGAGCCCTTTAATCCTCTTGGTGAGGTACTTTTGGGGTCTTTCCAGTTGCTGCAGGTGTCTGGTAAGGTACATCCCAAAAGGGGCATTGTACTCAATTATGGGCCTGATGAGGGATGAGTAAAGAGGCACAATGACGTCCCCTGATCTAGATGTGAATCCCTTCATGATTAGGTGGGCTATATAAAATGTTTTTCTAACCACTTTGGCCACGTGGTTGTCAAATGAGAGATTGCTATCAACTTGGGTCCCCAGGACCCTAATTACTTCTTCTGTACTTAATGGATTACCACCTATGTGGTAATTTGTGGGCACTTTGTTTTTGCCAAAGGGGATGACTATACACTTTTGGCATTTAGCTTGAGGCCATGGCTCTGGCACCAGTTGTCTGTTTCTATGAGGCCCTTTTGGAGGATGCTTGTGTCGACTGGAGAGTCGATTATGGCACCCAGTTTGCAGTCATCTGCGAACTTGGTCAGCCACAGTCCTTCCGTGTTGGCCTGTACCTCAGAGAAATATATACCGAACAAGAGAGGTCCCAGGACTGAGCCTTGTGGGACACCACTTGTAACTGGTTTGGAGTCTGACATGGCTCCAGCAATTCTAACCATGTGGGTTCTGTCCTTGAGCCAGTTTGCAATCCATCTAGTGACATAGGGGTTTATATTTAAGCTGGTGAGCTTATCTATAATGCCCGAGTGGGGTATTGTATCGAAGGCTTTTGCGAGGTCCAGGTAGGCTGTGTGGACCACCTTCCCCTCGTCAATGGCCTTGGTGACTGTTTCAAAGAAATCAACCAGGTTTAAGAGGCAGGATCTGCCCTTAACAAAGCCGAACTGGGTAGGATCCAGTGTTTGTAGGTCCCCAATATCTTTATTTAGGAGGTCCATGATGATCCTTTCCATAGCTTTGCAGACCAAGCTAGTCAGGCTTATGGGGCGATAGTTTCCAGGATCCGTTGAGGCAAAACCTTTATGGAGAGGGACCACTGTTGCTGTACGCCACTCTTTGGGCACATATCCTGTAGTAAGGCTGAGATTGAACAATAGTTTTATGTTTGGGTTTAGCTCTTCTTGGAGTTCATGTAGGATGCAGCCCGGGACACCATCTGGTCCCACTGATGCTGTGTTTTTTGCTTTGGAGAGGGCGGCTCTTACCTGAGCATCTGAGATGTCAGGGGGGCAGCACTCTGCTGGGATAGATATTTGCCCTTTTGGTGGGGAGGGGGGGGGAGTTTGTGCTGAACCTGTCAGCTAGGATGTTGGCAATGTCTGTGGGTTCGGTGTATTTTTTGTCATTTTGGACTAATTCTGAGCATATCTGGGAATTACCACCCAGGTTCCTAACATAACTAAAGAAAGCCTTGTGATTATCCTTAGTGCCCTGTGCAATTTTTCTCTCGAAGCTGGCCTTAGACAATTTTATGTGTGCCCGTAGTTTTTTGCTAATACTGATCAGTGATGCTCTATCATTTAGTAGCTTCCTCCTTCTATTGTATAGTTTGTTTATGGCTGGGGTCCGCCAGACAGGACGCCTGCCTTTGGAGGATTGGGTCTTGGTTTTATTTGGGATCGCATGATCCATGCATTCCTGAAGGTGTTCATAGAATGCGTTTATAAAGGATTCTGCGGTCTGGGCCGTATTTTCCACAGGCCCGGGGGCTTTGAAGGATTCCACCTCAGTTTTGAGGAGTGTGAAATTTGCTTTAGAGAAGTTTTTCACTGTGGTTTTCTGGGCAGGGGGTGGGGTCGGGATGTGAATATCCAGTGAGATTAGTTTATGGTCTGATCTTACCAGTGAGGGATACACTTCTGGTCTGGAGCATAGAGTCCCCATGTTGGTGATGATCAGGTCCAGTATGTTTTCCCCTCTTGTGGGAGTGGTAACAAGTTGTTCCATAGCACTTGAGTTTATAAATTCTAGGAACCTTTGGGCTAGGGTGTTGGAGCTAGAGTAATGCTCCCTACATTATTTTTTTTATTTCAATAAACTACTCAGGAAATCCAAATTTATCTAAGGTTTTTAACAAATAATTCCAATTAACAGAATCAGAGACTCTCAATATTTAGACTAATTGAGGCAAATTTTTATTTCAACTCTCTGCTAAATCTAAAATAGTCATTGCCCTTTTAAAATTATGTTACTGTTAATAATACATCTGGTTTGATCTTTATTAATCAAAATATCTAATATATCTCTCAATCTGATAAAAAGACATAAATATGTTATAATTTACATTTAACAGAAAAATAGCTCTATATGACAAAACTATTGTTCTTTTCTTTGCTTAAAATTGGGCAATATTATAGAAAATGTCAATGAAGGAGAATTTTTTTTTTCTTTTTGTACCACTATAAAACTTCTCTAAGCAAGTCTATCACATTCAATAGAAGTAAATTATATAATTCCACACTTAAACCATCTAATCCTGGGGCTTTATCATTTTTACATTTCTTATAGGATCATAGGAAGTTACTAGGCTAATGGCCTAGGGCTTTACAAGCCTAGCCAAGTTCTTACCCTTATTTCCATGATCAGCATCTACTGCCTCTGTCCAAGAGGGACAGAGGTTGAATCCCTGGGGTGAATTTATGGTCACCCATCCAATCATCCTGATTGCATTTGAAGAGGGCCAATGGGGTGTTCTGTTTGATATGAAGTGGGAGTCTGTTCCAAAGGTGCGGTAACCTCTGGGAGATAAATCTGTCCCTTCAGCAGGTTTTGTTATTTTCTGGAGGCAATGCCCTTATTTATGAGATGTGCAATAAAGAATGTCCTTCTTACCACTGTGGAGACATGATGATCAAAGGTAAGTTTGCTGTCAATCTATGTAGCCAGGTCTGTCACCACTGAGTGCGCACTTAAGGTGTTGCGATTGATGTGGTAGTTAGCAGGAACATCACTTTTACTGAAAGGAACGACAATACATTTTTTTGCATTGAGTTTAAGGCCACTTTGGTACCAATCATTTGTTTGTGTAAAACCCTCCTGTAGGATGAACTCACTTGAAGTTTCTATGACCTCTCCCAGCTTGTAGCCATCAGCAAACTTTGTCAGCCACAGACCTTCAGTTTTTGCTTGTACTTCGGAGAAATAGATTTCAAACAGTAGCAGTCCCAGGACTTATCCCTGTGGAACACCACTGGTTACAGGTCTGCTGTTGGAGGTGGATTCCTCTATTTTGACTATATGAGTTCCATCAGTGAACCAGTTAGCGACCCATCTAACGTTATAAGGGTTGATGCCTGTTGGGTGAGTTTGTCAGTGATGTCTGAGTGGGGGATACTGTCAAATGCCTTGGCGAAGTCCAGGTAGGTGGTATGCACAGATTTACCCTTGTCCGGGGCCTTTATGATGGTCTTGAAGAAGTCCATCAGGTTTTACAGGCATGATCTCCCTTTGACAAATCCAAACTGAGTAGGGTCAAGTGTTTGGAGATTGCTTATATCTTTGGTGATAAGGTCCATGATGAGTTGCTTCATGGCCTTGCAGATAAGGCTAGTCAGGCTAATAGGTCTACAGTTCTTGGGGTCAGCAGAAACACCACCTTTGTGCAAGGGAATAACAGTGGCTGTTTTGCATTCAGCTGGTGCTTAGACTATGATTGAAAAGAGTAAAAAATGGAGTTGCTAATTCATGTTGGAGCCCATACAGGACATAGCCTTGGAGGTTATCAGGTCCCATAGATGCTGTGTTTTTGGCCTTAGAGAGGGCATTTACAACCTGCTCTTTAGAGATACAAAGTAGGGGACAAGTGGTAGAGATGTCAAGGGGTACCATATGGCAGGACAGGGAAGTGAAGTTTTTACAGAACCTATTGGCCAACAGGTTAGCTATGTCCACAGACTCAGTATATGCGGTATCATTAACTACCAGTTCGGCACAAATCTGGGCCTTTCCTTTTAGGTTATGGATGCGACTATAGAATGCCTTGTGGTTCTCCTTTTTTGAGGAAGCTAATTTAGACTTGAAGTTTGGTTTGGAGGACTTCACAAGAAGTCTTATTTGCTTGTTTAAGGTGAAGAGGGAGTGTTTCCAGTTTAGGAGAGCTCGTTCCCTCTTACTCTTAGACAGCACTTTCTTCCTCTGATTGTAAAGCCTGTTAATGGCAGGTGTCCACCAGGCAGATTTGCTCTTCCTTGAGGAGCTTGTTTTGGTCCTATCAGGTACAGCAGGGCCAATACAAGTATACAGGTGTTTGTATAAAGCATTGGTGTACAGCTCGGCATAGATGTCTGTACCATCTGAGGAAGGAGGTGCAGTGAAGCTATTTATACTATCCTGTATGAGGTTATAATCGGCTTTGGAGAAGTTTTTTTTAGTTTAGTTGCTGCTGGGGAGGTTAGGTGTGACATTTACTTTGAATGAGACCCATTTATAGTTAGACCGCATTAGGGAGGACCTCGCAAAGGGGGTGCTACTGTGGTCCCCTATATTGGTAAGCACCAGATTCAGGATGTTGACACCCCTAATGGGAGTGTCAATCAGCTGGTCCAGGACACTGGAGTTAATGAAGTCAAGGAACCTTTGGGCAAGTGAGTTTGAGCACAAGTAATTTACCCAGTCAATGGATGGGTAGTTAAATTGCCCAAAACCATGGTGTTTGGATGTACCTGGATAGACTCAAGTAGATCCAAATAGGCAGAGTGGGTGTCCTGATTTATGGAGGGGTCCTGTAGCTGGTAATGACTTGAACAGGTGTCCTACCAACAGTTAATTGCACCTGAAGTGTCTCCAGGGAATCACACTGTTTAACCAATATGGAGGTGCATTTATCTTTAATGAATATTGATACACTGCCTCCTTTAGTTTTCATGCCTACAGTTTAAGGTCTGAACATGTGGAAGGAGGTGTAACCCAGTACAGCTGGGGTGCTCTACACAGCCTTTAACCAGGTCTCCGTGACTGCACAAATGTCTGTGTCTTCCAAGGTGAGGACAGTTTCCAGCTAGTGCAGTTTCATGTTGAGACTTCTAGCGTTTAGCAGCATAACTTTGAGCTTGCTTTTAGATGGAGTTTTTACACTGGGAATTTTGTCCTTGAGATACTGCCTAAAAAAAAGGCACTATGGAGCCAGTAGCCAAAATACCAGGGGTGACATATGAAGACCATCTCTGGCAAAACATCGAGGTCTGTCGATCCTGTCATCCCAAGCTGACAGACAGTGGAACCCCTTAGAATAACACAAGAAGTTAAGCCAATTATTTAAGTCAACCATTGTCTGTTTGTATTGAGGCATCATCCTAGGTGAACGTAAAATGCTACTTATCTCTTCATATAGTCCAGAGAGGTATGTCTCAAGTTGTTCACACCAACAAGGACTATGACAAAGTCATAACAGTACCTGTTGTTGAGAGACTTGAGTGCATGTGTGATATGGCATATCCTGGCACCTGACAGACAGCTGACCTTTTCCTTATCCAGCCTGGTGAGAGGGACATCAGTCTGCCTCAAGATGGAATCAGCTTATAGGTTCATAGGTAGGTACTAGGCTATTGGCCCTGGGGCCTATATAAGCCTAGCCAAAAAATTCCCCTGGCTTACACCACCCAAGAAAGTTATTTTCCTGCTCCCCTGTCTAGCAGAGCCACCGATGTGATCACTGAGGTGAATTTCCTATTTCCCATCCAATTGTCAAAATTTTTCTTAAAGAGGGCTAATGAGGAACTTTGCTTGACATGAATGGGTAAGTCTTTTCCAGAGCATGAGAAGTCTCTGGGACAGGAATCTACCCCTCCAGCATGTTCTGTTTATTTTGGTGACTAGGTTTAGGTCCCTGGAGTGTGTGGCTTGGAGGGATTGGGGTTTCTTTAAGTGTAGCATGTCCAACAGATCTGGGTTTGACATGGCTTTGTATGTTAGACAGAGGTCGCCACTGAGTAGGTGATAAGTGATGGAGTAGAGCTGGAGTTTTTTGAGATGGTCTGCGTATGGCATCTATTTGAGGCCGGTAATCCTCTTAGTGAGGTATTTCTGTGGCCTTTCTAGTTGTTGTAGATGTCTTGTGAGGTACATGCCAAACGGGGCGTTGTACTCTATAATGGGTCTGATGAGGGATGAGTAGAGAGGAACAATGACCTCTTTTTTTTTCTGGAGGTAAACCCCTTTGTGATGAGGTGTGCCACGTAGAAGGATTTCCTGATTACTGTGGTGATGTGATTATCAAAGGACAGACTACTGTCCACCTGTGTCCCAAAGTCTCTTATCACACTTTTGGTGTTTAGTAGGCTACCGCCTATGTAGTAGTTCATGGGTACAGTGTTTTTCCCAAAGGGGATGACAATGCACTTCTTGGCTTGAGGTCATGACCTTGACACCAAGCATCAGTCTCAGTGAGGCCCCTTTTTAGAATGTCCACATCATTAGGCGATTCTATTACAGCACCTAGTTTGCAGTTATCTGCGAACTTTATTAGCCAATGACCTGCTGTATTAGCCTGGACTTCTGAGAAGTAGATGCCAAACAGGAGAGGACCCAGGACTGAGCCCTGTGGTACTCCACTTGTCACTGGTCTGAAGTTGGATTTGGAGTCAGCTACTTCCACTGTGTGGGTTCTGTCAGTGAGCCAGTTGGCCACCCACATTGTGGCATAGAGATTTATGCCCAGTCTAGTGAGTTTATCTATAATTCCCGAGTGGGGGGTGGTGTTGAAAGCCTTGGCGAGGTCAAGATAGGCTGTGTGCATCACCTTACCCTCGTCTACGGCTCTGGTGACTGCCTCAAAGAAGTCAATCAGGTTTAGGAGACATGACCTACCTTTTACAAACCCAAACTGAGTGGGATCCAGAGTTTGGAGATTACCTATGGTTTATAAGCTCCAAGATGATACATTCCATGGCCTTGCAGACCAGGCTCATCAGGCTAATGGGGCAGTAGTTCCCAGGGTCCATGGTGGCATCCCCTTTGTAGAGTGGGATAACTGTCACTGTGTGCCATTCAGTAGGCACAAAGCCTAAAGTGAGACTAGGATTGAACATGGTACTTAGGTGGGGTGCCAGTTCATTCTGTAATTCATGCAGAACGCAGCCTGGGATGTTGTCAGGTCCCATGGATGCTGTGTTCTTGGCTTTGGAGAGTGCAGTCTTTACTTGTGTAGCCTTAATTACAAGGGCCTTGCATTCTTCTGGTATAGTGATGGGCCCTTTTGGGGGTGAGGGGGGTGAAGTTTGCACTGAACCTATCTGCCAGGATGTTGGCAATATAATTTGGTTCTGTATATCTAGTGTCATTGTGCTGTAGCTCAGAGCAGATCTGTGAGGCGCCACTGAGATTCTTGACATAGCTGTAGAATGTTTTGTGGTTGTCTTTAGAATCAGTGGCGATTTTATTTTCGTAACTAGCTTTGGAGGATTTTATGAGGGATCTCAGCTTCTTACTGAAGCTGACCAGGGACTTCCTGCAATCAGGGGATTTTACTCCTTTTTTGCCACAGCTTCTTCCTTCTGTTATAGAGTTTGTTTATTGAAAAAACACCACAGCTCCGAAACTGGATCTCAAACCACACGTAATTTGATGTTGCTAAGTTGCTGAGTTGACAGTGAAGGGTAAATCAGTACCCAAAAAGTACAGTTTTGTACCTACCATAAATGTAGATGTTCGAGGATTCCATTGCTGCAGTCCTGACTATTGGGTATAGTCCAGTTCCAACAGTCCAGTCGGCCAGTATAATAGAGCGTTGACGGGTCACAGGCGCTTAGACTGACCAGCAAATGCGGTGGGGTGTATACATCATGACCGACGCCATATCCAGTCTTTTCTTTTCTTGCCCCAGATGAAGACAAGAAAGACAAACAACAAGTTCCCAAAAACAACCTGCACCAAAAAATGTATATATACATATATACATATATATATATATATATATATAAAATAAACCTACACAACCACAACTACCCTAAAACACAGAGGGGAAGGAGGTAGGAGGAGGGAGGAGGGCACTTGAACATCACGGAACTCTAACATCTACATTTATGGTAGGTACAAAACTGTATTGCTGCAGTCCGCTTCCATTGCTGCAGTCCTGACTATTGGGTAATCCCAAGAGGCAAGGTAAGGTAGCAGGATAAAGTAGCAGGAGCTGACAACATGCCTTGTAAAAACAGCTGTGCAAAACAACCAGCTAGTCTTAGAGTGCATAGGCAGGTGATAATGCCTAGACTCCAAGTAGCCTGAAAAAGTAGTAGCTGCCTTAGTTGTAGTTAGTTGCCACCCCCTGCTGGAAAGTGATGAGTGGCAGTAGCCCCATGCGCCAAATCCCAATCCAAGTGGAAATGCCTTGCCATGATGGGAATAAAACGCATTAACCAAAAGCAAATCACAATGAAAAACACAGGCTTGCCCAAGACAGTGCTGCCAGCAAAGAAACAAAGAAAAAGAAAACATGTAAAGAAATTCTAATCCTGCCTGCTACAAATAATAACGAACAACGTATGCAATTCTAAAAATGGCAAAAAATTTTTCCCAAAATCTTGAGATCTTGCAAAACGTATCTGCTGAAATGTTTGGTTTAAAGCCACACTAGAAAAAACCTTAGTATAAAGGAAGGATTAGTACGCATGATACCCTGTACTTAAGGAAAAATCAAAAGGGCTCCCACTTCCTACGTGGGGTCTTTATATTCTTTGCTCTAAGAAACTGCTTGAACAAAGGATGAAAACAAAGGTGGGTCACAATCATAGTGAGATGAAATTGCTGCAGCATGAATCTTTTATATTTATGTTGACAAACTTTGTCCAATTGTCCAATAATTATAGAAGATATTACACTCAAAATTAGCTCTGAGATCTCCAAATTCTTTGCTGTACTAATAAAAAAAAAATTTCTCTTTGTCTACATGTGATATTACTATTATACTCTCCTGTTCCTAGCTTCCATAATTGTTGTTAAAAACATGAGAAACTGTTGACCTGATGAAGCCAACATTAGAAATATGCGCAGAATGAGATGATGAGATTTGAGCAGATGACGCAGCTGAGGAGAGAGCCCTGAGATGAGAGAGGTAAAGGCCATGGAGGGGGCTTTTGCCAACTCAGAGAGAAGTTACAGTGAGAGGTCAGCCAAATCTGACTGAGTTGCCGATCCTTGGCCTGCCTATCAAAATCATCCTTGGCCTGTCTTGTCTGACCTTAATAAGGGATAGACATGAAGAGGCAGAGGTTGAAAGACAGAGCATGGACTTTCCAAGCTGTAAGTGCTGTGATGAAACCCCCACTTCCAAGCTGGATAAAACCCTTTGTGCAATACTTTGGCAGCTGGTGGTTTAGTGGAGAAGCTTAACAGATCTATGTCTGAGTTCCCATGAACATCCGTGTGGTCTGAAATGGATCCATTCCAGTTTGTGGGTGGGGGGAGGAGTTTCAGTGTGCTTAACACACCTGAGCTGGAAGAGTTGTGTCTAGCAGAAACCTTGCCTGAAGAGTTAGATGGGCTTAACGATATCTCCAAGATAATAAAATTGCTCTGCTTATTGTAGTACATGATGATGTTGTTGTCTGCTGTTGACACCAACACCTCCATGACAGTTGTCAATGTTAGAATCAACACCTGCCCTGAAGGATCTCCTCTTCATATGTTGATGTGCAATGTTGACTAAAATCAGGCCACTCCTCTGTCCACTTTCCATTCAGATGAGCTCCCACACAGTGTCTGAGGCATCTCCATCTATTATTGACTCGAGCTCTGGGTCGGGTCACAGAGTCCCCCTGTTTAAATCTGATCTCTTCGGCCCCACACAGTCAGAGATCAAATACCGTTTTCCAAGCGAGCAAGTAGAAATAAAATAAAAAGGGATGTCAGAGCAAGTTAGGCGCACAATGTCAGTTTTAATAAACAAAATAGCCCTCAAAACAAAGTTCTCGTAAGTGTTAAAGCTTTTCGTTCGGGTTATACGACTATCAGGAAGAAGTTACAATCAACTTTTTGTCAATCAAAACTCTTGATTGACAAAAAGTTGATTGTAACTTCTTCCTGATAGGACAGGAATGAAGGAAGTAACTATTTAAGCGTAATAGCAATTGGAGAAGGTTGTCTGAAGAAGTTTGGGTATAACAACAAAGCTTAACACTTACGAGAACTTTGTTTTTGGAGGGTTATTTTGTTTATTAAAACTGGACATTGTGCGTCTAACTTGCTCTGGACATCCCTTTTTTATTTTTATTTCTACTTGCTCGTTTGGAAAACGTGTATTTGTTTTGGGTACTGATTTACCCTTCACTGTCAACTTAGCAACATCAAATTACGTGTGGTTTGAGATCCAGTTTCGGAGCTGTGGTGTTTTTTCAATTTTCTACTGTTTGTGGATGTTTATTGGTGTTTGATAGAGTTTGTTTATGGCAGGGGACCACCAGATTGGCTTCCTTTTTTTGGAGGACAGGGGATGGCACGATCCATGCACTTGTGTATGTGCTTATACAGTGCATTTGTATAGGATTCAGCAGTTGTACTTCTATTTTCTGTCTGTATGGGTGTCGTGAAGCTTCCCACTTCTGTCTTAAGAAGCATGAAGTTGGCTTTGGAGAAGTTTTTTATGGTGGTTTCCTTAATGGGGTAGGGACAGGATACTGATGTCTAGGATGATTAGCTTGTGGTCGGATCTGACCAGTGAGGAGCTGACCTCTGGTGTGGAACATCAGTTGCCCATACTGGTAATGACCAGGTCCAGGATACTGCTGCCTCTGGTGGGGGTATGGACAAACTGATCCAGGGCATTGGAATTTATGAATTCTGGAAAGCGTTTAGCAAATGGGTTAGTACATGAGTAGTTTTCCCAGTTGATGGTGGGGTAGTTGAAATCGCCCATTATTAGAGTATTGGGATGTACCTTAAAATTACCCAGTATATCAAGAAACGTGTAGTGGGCATCCTGGGGCATGGCGGGGAAATCTGTAACAAACTACAACCTGGACTGGAGTCTTGCCCAGTGTTAGTTGCACTTGAATAATTTTGGATGCATTATGTTGTGCAACTAGCCTGGAGGTGTGGATATCCTTAATGAATATGTACACAGCTCCTCCTTTAGTGTTTCAGTCCAGGTTAGGTGGCCAAAAGGTGTGGTATGAGTGATAGCCTGGTAATGCAGAGGTGCTCTCTGGAGCCTTGAACCAGGTCTCCATCACTGAACAGATTTCTATGTTCTCCATTTTAAGGAGTGCCTCGAGTGAGTGTGTTTTGTGGTTTAGACTTCTAGCACTGAGTAGCATTACCCTCAGATTTTGCTTGCTTATACCTGTCACGGTGGGGAGTTTGTCATTTGAACCTTGTCTAAAAAAGACACTACAGGGGTGGCAAGAGCCTTAGCCAGCATCCGGAATCCCAGGGGTGACAGGTGCAGGCCATCTCTGGCAAAGCATCGTGGTCTGTCGATAATGTCGTCCCAGGCAGACAGACACTGGATCCCCTTAGAATGACACCAGCAGTTTAGCCAATTGTTGAAGTTAATCATTTTGTCCTTGTACTGTGGTATCATTCTGGGTGATGGCAGGATGCTACTCAGGGCTAGGGTCATACCTGCTGGGCTACATGATCCGAGAGCTCCTCCATGTCTCTTTTCATGTAGTCCAGGGAGGTACATCTCAGGTCATTCACACCAACATGGACAATGACAGAGTCATATCTGTACTTGCTGTGGAGTGACCTGAGTGCTTGAATTATGTGGCAGATCCTGGCACCCAACATGCAGCTGACAGTAACTTTCTCGTTGTTTAGCCTGGTGAGTGGGACGTCAGTGTGCCTGATTATAGAGTCACCTATGACTAGTGTGATGGGGACATTGTTTTGCCTTATGGGCTGAGGTTGAGTGGCACACTAATTTTGTGGGCTATGTGTCATTTAGGTAGTGTTCAGGGCTGGTGGTTGCTTGCGTTTCAGCTTTGGAGGTCTCTGTTTGGGCAGATTTTTATTGACAGCCTCCACTAATGTAGGTGTGTGTTTTGTGTTACTATGTGTGGGTTTAGGTGGTGTAGGTTTTGATGGACTATGTGTTGAGTGTGGTGTGGTGCAGGTGTTGACCTTCTCCTCTTGACTGTCTAGTACAGTCTTGGCGGGAGAGAGCTTGGATTCCAGTTTGGCTATATAAGTGCATCTCTCACAGGTTGTAGTGCTGAGTGGTAAGAGGAGAGGGTTGTCAGTGTACATGAAGCAACTGCTACATTGCCCCAAGATGCCCAGATCGATCAGGTGGACAGGGGAAAATATCAGGAGCTGCCCCTTAGACATGCAAGTGAGGAAAGTTGAGTGCTGCAGTAATTTGTAGATTATTTAGAGTTTGCAACGAGTTTTGAACAAGTGCTGAGCACAAGGAAACAGTTTTAAGTGTTAAAACTAGAAAACTGTCTAGTTCTAAGGGAAAATTAGACGAGCAGACTTTCTGGCACCGGAAATAGTTTAACCCTAGTTAAACGGTCCTGCAAGATGCGCAAAACCGTGCAAACACGGGTTTTTAAACAGAAAGATGAAAGGGATAGGAATAGCCCAAAATGGCCAGTAAAACTATAGATTCTGAGCTGAAACCACTCCTCCAGCGACAGATAGGCTGCTCAAAGCTTACCACTCTCAATGATAAACAGAGAAGCTTCTATCTTAGTAAGGTCCGGGCAACACAGAAACTACAAAACAGCCAAGAATTCAGCAAAATCTGAAAACTGGACTCTACTGGTTATAGAAAGGAGGGAAATGAGTAGAGAGATAACTTTTTTTGTTTTGTTTTTTTCAAAATTTAAAACAGATACAGTAAAACAAACACTTTTAAAGCAGAAAAATGGCTATCGCACTTTGTAGCCCTCAACAGTTCAACAGTTGAAAAACACTTAAAAATGACCAGTTAAAGTGCAAACAGTATCAGAATTCAAAAAAACAGTTCAAATAAGTTGCTAAGTTAATAAAAAAGCTCGGAATAGTGCAGCTAGCGAAAATAAGCAATAAAAAGCAAAACAGAGGTACTCAAAGTTTCCCTTTTTACTCTGCTGCTACTGTAGAACTCTACAGGACACCCAGGCAGTATCTTGCTGAGGATGAGGTAATACAAGTGCAAAAAAACGTGCAAACATGTTTTTTTAAACAGAAAGATGAAAGGAATAGAAATAGCCCAAAATGGCCAATAAAACTACAGATACTGAGCTGAAACCACTCCTCCAGCGACAGATAGGATGCTCAAAGCTCACCACTCTCACTGATGAACAGAGAAGCTTCCATCTATCTTAGTAAGGTCTGAGCAACACAGACACTACCAAACAGCCCAGAATTCAACAAAATCTGAAAACCAGACTCTACTTTACCTTAAGGGTTTGATCAGTGAGACACTGGTGTGTGAGCTATTATGTGTAATGCATTCTGCAGAGGAAGTATTATGTATAGCATGCTTGTGTTTGTGTTTGTGAGGTCTCTGGTGAGAACCTCCACATATGTAGGTATGTGTGATGTGGGTTTGGGTGGAGTAGGAGGTAAGATGTGCATGCTGGCAACCTACTCATTGCCATATGTACTGACTGGTGTGTGAGAGATCATGGATTCAAGGTTCTTAATACAGTTGCATCTCTCGCATGTTGTGTTTGTGTGGACTAGGAGTAGAGAGTTGTTGGTGAATGTGAGGCAGTTGTTACACTGTCTCAGGATGCCCAAATCTACCAAGATGGCTGGAGACACTGTGGGAAATTGTCCATCCATATTAAATTTATATGAGCAGGAAAAGTTGTCACACTTATGATGGGCTAGTGGGTGAGAGATGTGTTAGTACCTCTGAGACTAGGCTTAGTGTTCCTCCTGAAAGTAGAGCAGGGCAGCAAGAAACCTCTGGAAAATCACAAGCAAAGTGCTAAGGGAAAATTTAACAAACAAAATGCTTGCATCTAAAACCACCAGTGGTACCCACCTTTATGCAGGAGTGCATGATGGAGCGTTACACGCAAGCAAGTGCATACACGGGCCTTAAGTAAAACAAGAAAATACCCTATTTTAACTCACACTAGCCAATAAGAATGCTCTCTCCGAGCTCTAGTCCAATCACCCTCGATTAAATGGGACCCAGACAGCACTCTCTTTACACAAGGGTAAGGAAGGGCCTTCACCAACAAAGATGGCTTGAAGTTAATGCTTAGAAGTTACAAAACAGACCCACAAATAGAAAACTTAGAAATGGGCAGTGCTATGGCTGAACTAGTACAGTGTACAGTAAAATGTGACAAAAAATAGTTCAGACAATACAACAGACAGTAGAATCCAAATACAAATTAAAAGTGTAATATTAGGCAAAAACAGGCACTTATAGTTAGAAGCAAAGGATGCCTCAGATATTTCAGTATCTCACTATGCTCGCTATTTTAATACACAAGTGATACCACACAGTTTGGATTCAGTGAGTCTGAAACTAGCCTTATCCTATAAAATGAAGTACTAGAAAATCAAAGTACATAAAATCAGTCACAACAGCAGAAAGCAGTTTAAATAATGCAGTAATTCACCAGCATAGAAGGGTGTAGGCCACATTCTCTCACCACAAGAGTCTAGACCACAAACCTTCCTAATGTAAAACAACTGGTTTTAGAGCACAAGTGCTTAAGCCAAAACTAGGACACTTCAGAATGACAGACACAACAGGCCTTCAACCAACAATTTCCAGCTAGAAGGGTATAGGTTATCCTCTCCTGCCACAAGAGTTTAGACCTCAAATCCTCCTAATGTAAAGTAAGTGGTTTGGAACCCACATGCTTACACCAGAATAAAGACACAAAGAATAACAGGCAAAATAAGCCTTCACCAGCAATTCCCGGCTTAGAAGGGTGTATGCCATATTCTCCTGCCACAACAGTCTAAACTACAACCTTCCCAATGTAAAATAACTGGTTAAACCAGAACTAAGATACTTACAGAATAACAGACAAAATAAGCCTTCAACCAGCAATTCCCAGCTTAGACGGGTGTAGGCTATACTCTCCTGCCACAAGAATCTAGACCACAAATCTTCCTAATTTAAAATAACTAGATTGGAACCCAAGTGCTTAAACCAGAAGACACTTAGAACAACAGGTACAATAGGCTGTCACCCAGCAATTCCCAGCTCAAAAGGGCAGAGGCTACCCTCTTCTCCCACAAGACTGCAGACCACAAACCTTCTTAATGTAAAATAACTGGTCTGAAGCCCAAGTGTTTTAACCAAAACGAACACACCTAGAGTAACAATTACGAACAAGCAGTAATAAATGAAGCTAAATAAATATAACTGAATACTTTAAGAGCAAGCAGTAAAAGCAAAATAAAGTAATAAAGTAGGAAGAGACAGAAAAACAGTAAAAGGCGCTGAATAAAACTTTTTTTAAGTAGGAAGGGAGGAAACAGAAGATAATTCAAGTTTAAGAAACTAAGGGGGTGAGCCTTCGCAAATGATCTCAATATACAATATAGAATGAGCTGATGTGATGGGACTGAGAGGAATGTGCAATATAAAATTTATAGTAGAGATGGGCAACTCAAAAGCCACCAAGTTTTAAGAACACAACAATTGGGCATGTGTGTGGGAGAAAAAAAATGGAAAATGAATCAGAACAAAAGGAAAGACAAGTAAAGAAACCTTGGCACTTAACCCTGAGATATGTTCACAAAACACAACTATTGCAGAATACTGTTAAAAACTACAACCTAAAAGCAGCACAAGAGCAGCACAGGATTATTAAATATCACTGAAACAGTCAGAGCAAAAAAATATATACTTATATCAGCTTTGCATTTTCAACTGGCTTTAGAAGCAATAATTCTTGTAGCCACCCACAGGTGGAGGCACAAAAGAGAGTTATCTACCCAAAGGTGATAATGTTGCCCCCTTCTTTGCATTTATTTTGAGCCCTTTGTCTGTGCAGTATTGGTTTGTAAGGACTAGTTCTTGCTGAAGTGCTTCTGTATTAGTGGTGTAATGGACGAGGACACCTACCCTGCAGTGCTCCTGTGTCAGTGGTGTAACAGATGAGGACACCTAGCATGCAGTGTTTCCATGTCAGTAATGTAATGAACAAGGACATCTAGCTTGCAGTGCTTCCATGTCAGTGCTATAATGGATGAAAACACCCAGCTTGCTGTGCTTCCATGTCAGTGGTATAATGGATGAGGACACTTAGCTTGCAGTGCTCCTGTGGCAGTGGTGTAATGGATGAGAACACCTAGCTTGCAGTCAGTCATGGTTTGCGGCATCAAGGACAGAAGAGTATATATATACATATATATATACACATATATATATAACTAGCCCCAGTAGTGAGCCTTGTCTTCTTTCTTGGAAGATGTAGCCTATGAATGGACTTTTAACAGGGAAAGTTTTAAAGTGTTAAAAAGTTAGTCAACAGATGCTTCAACATTCAAATTTTAGAAGATGAAAAAGCTAGCTTTGTTGCATATCACTGTCACACAGAAAGGTCTAAGAACTGTGCTCATATAAGAGAAAAGACCAGCTTACTATAGGAGTACTTACAAAGGCAAAAACAATACATGCTCATGTCAGCAATACTACATACCGAAAGTAATTCCAAGAGCGTGTCAATGGTAAAGACTTCAAGGTAGAAGCAGACCAAACAACCTCGCAAAGTGTATTCTGAAAGTTCTTGTACAAGGCACCACATAGACTACAAAAGAGGTTACTTAAAGTACTATATGAAAGTGAAGTGCAGATCAGGCAAGAAACGACAGATATACCAAGAGTACATTTGTCAGATAAGCATAAAAACTACTAAAATAATAACGTCACAGTTTGAATAACTCTGTAGTTACCAATTAAGAAAGTACAGTTGTGTATGTTTACCATAAATGTAAATGTTCGAGCGTCTTCACTGTTGCAGTCATCTCATTTGAGTTATCCCTGCTGGGGTAGCCCTCGGCCAACCTGAATACCAGAGACTTAGTATTTCTGCATCGGTTGCTGTCACTTGAAGATTGACATCAGGTCATCAGGGGTATAATGAAAGGCAGCCGATGCCATTACATCAGTTTTTCTTGCCATAACCTGTCAGGAGCCCCCAAAGTAGGAGGCCAGGCTCTGGTGGCAGGACCCCACCAGTGGAGAAAAAAAATACCAATATGTCCCTTCTAAGGAAAGGAGAATAACATGGGAGAAAGGTAACAAAAAGAAAAAAGAGTGAAGGAGGGAGGGAAACCAGGACTGAAACAGTGAAGACACTCGAACATCTACATTTATGGTAAGTGTACACAAGTGTACTACGTTCTTCGTATTTCACTGTTGCAGTCATCACATTTGATAGATTCCCAAAGCTGAGGAAATGGGTAGAGCATCAAGGAAGCTAGGGGCTGGCTAGCATGCCCTGCAAGACTACAGAGGCAAAGCCTGCCCTGGATTTAGAAAAGACAGGCAGGTGGTAATGTTTGATAAAGGTGTGAACAGATGTCCAGGTGGCAACCTCCAGGATATCCCTGGTGAGGACCCCTCTGAGGAATGCTGCAGAGGTGGAGGCTGCTCTGGTGGAGTGGGTCCTAACCACCTTGGGGGAGGCTTGCCATGCTGCTTGTAGCAGAAATAGATGCAGTGTGCTATCCATTTGGAAATAGTTTGCTTGGAGATGGCTTTGCCCTCTGGCCCTGAACCAAAACTAACCAGCAGTTGATCAGATTTTCTGAAGGGTTTAGTCCTGTCCAGATAGTATCTGAGCTGTCTGTGCACATCTAGAGAGTTCTGAATCCTTTCACCCTTATTTTGAGGGTTAGGAAAGAAGGTGGGCAAATGGATGGATTGGTTGACAGCCACACTGGATACTACCTTGGGCATGAAGGATGGATTAGTTCTGAGGGATACCCTGTCTGCATGGAAGATGATGAAGGGTTCCACTGGCATGAGTGCTTGCAGCTCAGAGACTCTTCTGGCTGAAGTGATGTCCAAGAAGACAGAAAGTTTAGCTCTGCAGAAAAAGCTGATTCGACAGGAGGCAGGGTGAGCTTTTCCAACACAAAATTAAGGTCCCCAAGCCGCTGTTGCTGGCTTTCTGGGGGGCCTTGAGTTGTTAGCCCCTCTGAAGAACTGTCTGATCAAAGGGTGTGAAAAAAGGCTGCTCAGTGGGAAAATGAGTGGAAATAACAGAGGCGTGGATTTTTATAGAGAAGAAAGACAGACCACTGTGTAGTAGGTCAGCTAAGTAGTCCAGGATGAGAAGGATGGAGGGCTGTGCTGTACTGGCCCCCTTAGCCTGAATCCAGGCACAGAACCTTTTCCATTTATCTGCATGAGACTTTTTGGTGCTAAGGCGTCTGGCCTCTCGGATAACATCCAGAACTTGCTTACTGAGGAGGGCAGATTAGTCAGGGGTCAGGTTATAAGCCAAGCTGCAAAAGTGAGTGTCTGCACATGGGGGTGCATGAATTTCCCTGCCCTCTGGGTTAGGAGGTTGGTAACCTGAGGAAGATTCCATGGGGGCAGTGGGGACAGGCTGTGCAGCAAGGGGTACCAGTGCTGTCTGGGCCAGTCTGGAGCTATGAGAATGGTCTTTGGTTTTTCCTCCCTTATTCTGATCAGTATCTTGGGAATGAGGTAGAGGAGGAAAGGCAAAGACTGAGAATTTTACCCAGGGGAATGACAGCGGATCTACTTTCCATCCCATGCAGTGATGCTCCCTGTTGCAGAATTTGTTGAGCTGATGGTTGGTGTGGGAAGCAAAGAGGTCGACTTCCGTGGTTCCCCATTTCTGAGTTATTAGTAAGAAGGTGTTTCTGTTGAGCTGCCACTCATGGGGGTCCAACTGTTTTCTGCTTAATTGGTCTGCCAGGGAGTTGAGAGAGCCTGGCAGGTATTGTGCTAACAGGTATAGATGCATGAAAGGGGCTGTGAACCAAAGGGTCATGGCCAGCCTGCACAGCAGGTAGGAGTGAGTCCCTCCCTGTTTGCTGATGTACCACATCACCGTGTTGCTGTCTGTTTGGATCCAGAGAACCCCTGGAGAGAGGAAGGATTTGACAGCTATCAAGGCCTGCTCCACAGCCATCATCTCTTTTAGACTGATGTGCAGCGGGAGTTTCTGGGTGTTCCATTGGCCCTGTATGCACCTGCCATCCAGGTGTGCACCCCAAGCATAGTCTGATGCATCTGTGGTAAGGGTCTGGGAGGCGGGGTGTGGGGAGAATGGCAGTCCCTTGTTGTGGGAACAGGCCGTTGCCCACCAATGAAATTCCTTCATCAGACAAGGAATAATAGATAAGAGAGTTTCCAGATCTTGAGAGTGTTGACACCAGAAGGTCTTTAGGTACCATTGAAGTTTCTTCATATGCAGTCTGGCATATGGAATAAGGAGTATCCAAGATGCCATGAATCCCAGGGCTTGCAGGATTTTCCTTTCAGAAAGCTGGGGCCTGGTTGCCTGTTGAGAGAAGTAAGCTGATAGGAAACTTTGTTTCTCTGGTGTTAACCATGCCATCTGGGATGCTGTGTCCAGACTTGCTCCCAGGAAGATTATCTGTTTAGTTGATTGCGTACCCCTAAGGAGGTTAGTAGGTTCTTTACAAAGTCCAGGTCTTTGAGCAGCTTTTCCTGGCTGTCTGCCTGAATAAGGCAGTTGTCTAAGTAGGGATAAATTTGAATATTTCTTTGTCTGCAAAAAGCAATGGCCATAGCCAGGCATTTTGTGAAAACTCTGAAAGCAGTAGATAAGCCAAAGGGAAGTGCAAGAACTGAAAGTGCTGAGATCCTGCCCTGAAGCGAAGATATTTTCTGCAGGATCCCTGATGGGAATGTGGAGGTAGGCCTCTTTTAAGTCCAGGGTGACTAGCCAAGCGTCCTTGGACAGCATGGGTAGCAGCTGCTGGAGGGTGAGCATTTTGAATTTTGAGATCACCAGGAAGGTGTTTAGAATGGACAGATCGAAGATGGGGCACCAGGTGCTCTCTTTTCTGGGTACCAGAAAATGTCTGTAGTAGAAGCCTTGGCTTATCTGTTCTGCAAGAACGTGTTCTACTGCTCCCAAGGAGAGCAGAGTATGGTTTTGCTTTTTAGCGTCTGCCCACTGATTTGGTGGTAGATCTGGGAACCCTTTGGAGGTTGGAAGGGTGCAGAAGAAGAATTTGTACCCCTGAGACACAAAGTTCAGAACCCATTGGTCCTTGGTAATGGTGGCCCAGGTGCTTGAGTGTAAGGAGAATTTTCCTCCTAGGGATATGTGATGGTGGGCAGAGGGGAAGTAGGGAGAGGTGAGTCATTGTGAGTTTTTGCCATAAGGGGATGGCTTAGAACTCCTTGGTTTTGAAGTGGAGGCAGTCGACTGCTTAGATCTCTGCATCTCATGGGACTGCTTTCTTGGAGGTCTGTTTCCATGGGGCCTAGGCTGGCACTGTTTACTAGGTGCAGGAAAGGACCAGTGTTAGGAAAGAAAATGCCTGCTGAACCTAGGGGGCTGTACCTGTAAGAAATCTTTAACAGTCTGCACATAGATTTTGCTTTTCTTCCTTTTTTAATACCTCTTCTGCTTTAGTACCAAATAAGTTTTCTTTGTGCAAGGGTGCATCCAACAATTTTGATTTCACATGGTTTGGCAGGGGTTGTTCCTTAAGCCATGCACGTCTTCTAATGACAAATCCAGTACAGCTTCTAGGGCATCAAAACCACATTGCAAAGTGTGTTTCATTACTTGAGCAGCATAGTGCATTAATTCCTGTAAATCTTTAGATTCTGCCCATACGGGAAAGGAGGTAATTTTTTGTTTAAGAAGTTCCAAGGTATGTTGCTGATATTTAAACATATGGAACTGACAATTGAGTGCCCTGATAGCAGGAGTAGCAGAGGTGTATACTTTTTACCCTATCTGTCCAGAGCTCTAGAATCCCTGTTTGAGGGGGTGAGATTCTTAGCTGAAGTAGCTTTAACCCCTTTTGGGACTTGAGTAATGACCTCAGGGTCCGCTGTTGGGTTTTTAAAGAGATATTTGTGAGAGTCAGGGACTGTGTATAGTACCTGTCTGGCTTTCTGTGAGCAGGAGTGAGGTCATCTGGAGTCAAGCTGGATTCAAGGAAGACATCATCTACCACCTCTAGGACTGGGGGGATGACTAAGGGCTTGTGCTGTGGAAGGTCCTGGAAATCTCCGAGTCTCTTTTTAGACTGTGGGTAGTCTTGACTCTCCCATTTGAAATGCTCCCTTAAAATATGCAGGGTTCCCCAAACGAAAAATCTTCTGGAGGAGAGGCTGAAGGAACAGATTCCTCTGCATCAGAATCCTCATATGTAGAGAGGGGCTGCTTGTCTTCAGTCAGATGCAACAGATTCATCTGACTCTTGTTCAGACAAAACTTCTGGAGATAGATCTCTTTTTTCTTTTTGAGGGAGTGGCTTGGCTTCTCCTAATCAGCATGATAAGGTCCTCTGCCATTCTAAGCATTTGTGACTGATGCAAGGGAGCAGGCACCAAAAAACATCTGGAAGGCGGTTTCTTGGGGGTGGTTCGACCCCTGGGCCTAAGGAACTCGGTTGATTTAGAAGGAACAGAAACCGTGAAAGATGGCGTCGGTTTATATCTGGATTTGGTGTTGCAAAGGACTTCCTCAAATGCCGGTGCCTGCACAGCAGCTCCGGACCCATCCAAGGTAAAGATGACCACAGGATCTTTAGACAAAGAAGAGTTCTGCGGCATACTGGACTCTGAAAGGGTCTCGGTAGAGGCCTGCAAATTAACTGGGGCTGCAAAAGCGCCTCACTGAATTTCGGAGGACCGACGACCAGCTTGGCAGTAACATCATTGGAAGGTTTAGTCCTGTGTGGTCTGTCTTTGTCTTTATCTTTAGTTTTTTTGGAAGGTCTGCTGTCGGATGGCTTATGGAAGCCATATCGGAATTCGAGGACTGTAAATGGAAATATCTGGCTACAATAAGGGCCCAATGATGAATAGTTCTGGCGTTAATCAAAGCACAGAACCGACAACAAGGAACGTCATGTTCTGGGCCTAGACAAGTAACGCAGTAGGAATGGAAGTCCTGGTGTGGTATCTGCTTTCCACAGGTGAGACAATTACTTTTCTCACATCGGTTAGTGCAAGAAAAAAGGATCCCCAATGGAGTACTTAGCTTTCGAAGACTTCAACTTAAGTTTGGAAATTAAATTTAGGTAGCGACCAACTGGCACTCATGAAATGCTTCTGCTTCGGGCTCCATGGCAAGAAAGACTGATGTAATAGCATCGTCTGCCTTCCTTTATACCCCTGATGACCTGATGTCAGTCTTCAAGGGACAGCAACTGATGCAGAAATACTAAGTCTCTGGTATTCAGGCTGGCCGAGGGCTACCCCGGCAGGGATAACCCAAATGTGATGACTGCAACAGTGAAACACGAAGAACATCTGCAGTGATGTAATGATGTTAACAAATATATTTACTGAAATACATATAACAAAAGACTGAGAAAACAAGAAAGAAAGTCTATAAAAATATTTGCATTTTTTTTTCTTGAAGAAAAAAATTGGGAGTCCAAGGCCTAGAGTTCAACAATGACAAAATAACAATTTCCAAAAAGAGGTGTAAAATGCAAGAGCAAGAGAGAAAATATTTTGGCCAGGAGTGCCAACTTCAGTAGAACAATTCTTACTATAAGAGCCTCCTAAAAAAAAACAGATGAAGACATTTTAAGTTCCAGATCACCCATGCAGCAGAGTGGGTACAGATTTGTTCCAGTTAAGGGAAGCAAAGTATAACATTCTGTATGGACGATTATGTAAAATTCCCTGAAATAATTTAACTACCATGCACAAACAGGTGACCAGTGCACCAAAGACTATACTCACGATAGGAGACTTAGTGTCCTCATATCTGACAATGGCTGCAGTTATACAAAACTTCACAACTTCTAGGCATGAATGACAATGTGTGCATGTAAGATATAGCCCAAATTAACAACAGCCCACTGGCCCACTCTTCTCAAATGTCCCTGATTTTGCCTCATTTTTGCTCCCATTCCTTGCAAAAATGTTTCAATTTCCTATACAAGAGGATTATAGTCGGTTAATACCAGTTACTAGAATTTCTTACTTCTTATGGTTAAAAAAGCATGCTGATACAAATCTTGTTAATCTATTACCTTTTTAAGTGAAGTAGAAACTAAAAAACTGTCCCTGACTTTGGGCCTTTGCCTCCCTTGCTCCCTCCAATTATTTGTGTCTTTGGACCTGATTCTGGGCCTTCACACCCCCCCCCCACCTATTATTTTTGGCTTTGTCCAAAATTCATGAACTAAGAAGTTTAAAGGTATGAACTGAGCATGTAAAGTTACATATTCAAACAACACAAAGACAGCAGGACAGATCTAAAAACAGCTCCCCTGCAAACAAAAAGAAAGGCAGGAGGATAAATCCAAACACAGCCCCACTTCAAAAAGAAACCAGATGAGCGTTTTCATTCTATTTCAAAACTTCATCAGATAAAACAGCTTTTCTTAGCCAAAGCCCCACATACAAAGTTCAAACACACAATAAACAGTCACATCTTCAACACATTTTAATATCTTTAATCTCAAACAAGGAAACTGGGTTAATTAATAATGACATACGTTGATCATTCAGTTTACTGGTAATGTATTTCTGTAAATATCTATTTTATATTTATTTACATTAATATCTTCATCTTTGTATAAATCTTCATTATATTTTTTTAAAAATATGTAACATTTCATCTATATCTGAAGTCTGCTTATTAGTTTGTGGATTGTTAATACTGTTGATTTGATTTTTCTACTTAATACTTTAATCTTGTTAACTAATCAATATAGATTTTGAGAGTTACTGCATAATTTTGCAGTTTTAATTCTTTAATGTTATCTCAACTTTACAGGATAAAATATTATGGCACTGCATTGTTAATTTTTAATAATCTCAATATTATCTGTTTTCTTTATTTGAACTGCTAATTTGGCTTTTTTTCAGTCTTTTAACCTTAATAATTTTTTATCCCATTGCCTTATTTTGTAACACAAACATTTCCTCATTTTATCTTTAATACGCATTTTTAAAGAATCCCATAATGTAACCTTATTTACTTGTCCATTATCATTTTCTATTTGGTCTTTAAAATAACTTTTGAATTCTTTTAGTTTCATCATATAAACTGGAATTTTATAAATTATTTGAAATTTGTGTAAATCCGTTGTTGTATTAATACTTAATGCATTATGATCAGTTACAGGACAAGGAATAATTAAAAAAAAACTTTATTAAATAAATCTAAAGATGCACAGAATTTGTCAATTCTAGTTTGAGTTCTGTGAACATACGTATAGAGGGTAAAATAGTGACTTATCTTGATATAAATAAATTAAATTATTATTAAAATCATTTATTCAGAGTTACAGCTGATGCTACAATTTAAATTTTCTTTTATTTGCTTGCATCCTCTAGTCTAGCTATGCAGTTAAAGTCTTCTTCTAATATTAAGCTATCTTTCTAATGACTCTGTAATATGTTTAAGTGACTTTTTGCTACTCTGCCTGTATTTAAAGAATCCTATAAAAATAGCTAGAATGTAAAGTTAATTATTACACTATACAACTACAACTGTATGGATTAACAGATTTTACAATTCTGTGCATTATAGAAGATTTTCTCCACAATATAGCAGTTCCTCTCATTTTTTATTAAAGGAAGCAGATGATAACATCTCATAACCATTATTATTTAAATAGTGTAAATCTTTTTCTATCAAGTGAGTTTCTTGCAGAAATGCAATATTATCCTTACTACTTTAAATATCTCATTAATGCTCTCCTTTTATTATCATTATTTATTCCATTTATGTTAATAGACATAAAATAAAACTACTTGTGTTTTATATTGTTGTTTTAATTAACATTCTAATATATATTCCTAGTACTACACTATTTTTCATTTCTTCTTGAAATATTCCTTTCTATATAATAAATTAATGAAATTCCTAAAAAAATAAAAACAATATTAAGACAAAACTTTAACTATGTACATTACTGCTAAAACCCGACTATTCACGGAAACTAAAGTCCCTGACTTGCTGTCTAAACAGACAAATTTTTCAAACTACTCTCCTACCAAATTAAACCTAAATTAATAAAAAGCTAATGCAACGTACACATGATTAATGCACTAACATTTAAAGATTAAAATACCGCACGTTTCAATGAATGAAACTATTCTGCTACATAAACTACAATTTAAATCATTAAAGTACTCAAAGTAAAATGTACTTACATTTGTTATAAACATCAACAGATAACCCAGTATATACTTATTTATAAAATATTAAAATTAGTGGACTACCATATAAAAATAACTACAAAGAATCCTAAAAATATTAGTCATACCATTAAGCACCATATTTTAACTAAGATGATCTATTTAACTTGCATCTAAAACTACTTATTTCTATAAGCTAAACATGCTTGTTTCAATAGATATACAATAATTGACCAGTATAAACCAAACTCATCCATTAATAAAAACATGAATATTACTAATACTTCCCTAGAGCTGAAATACAACTATGTTTAACATATATGCATATTTATTTACACATCTAAATATACAGTCCTGCTCATGCAGCCACACTAGCATAATAAATAACTTTTCAATGCCTTATAGCTTTAATTTTCTGCATTGCTATAACACCAAATGACTGTGAACATATGATTTTTTTCTGTTTACAAACAGAAATGTAAGATTTGATTTTTGTGATATATGGATTTTCATCATGTATACTTACATACACACACACACACAAACTTTTTTTGATCTGCAAGTTATTTTAAACTCTGTTACTATAAATATCACTAACCTTAACTATCATTCTAACCCCTTACCCCTTTAAAACTACCCCGCTAGAGATTTTTCTTTCCCTTTATTAATTCTTTCAACCTAACACTAACCCTCTAGTGATCCTTTTTAACTTTCAACCTATTTCAATATTTACAAAAAAAAGTTTATGTGCGTGTGTGTGTGTGTGTGTATATATATATATATATATATATATATATATATATATATATATATATATATATATAAAATATATATAGTAAATTACTGTTTTTCTCTCTTTTATTGTAACATCCCACAATTTGTTTCTAATTTTGTTATATTGTACTGTAATTTCTGTGAATTCTTGTAAAATACTGTGTAGTCATAAATGTTTGTTCAGCTTTTCTCCCCCGGCCTCCGCTGAAAATGGGCTCCTATCCCAGTTGGACTTTCCCAGTCAACAAATGCCAACAAATAAATATATATAAATATATACATATATATATATATATATATATATATATATATATATATACACACACACACACACACACATACAGATTCATAGATCAGAACACAAACATAATATGGTATTCAAGATTAGTCACTATAATCTTGAATCACTTTAATGTTATAACAATAACACCACGCTAGAAGATGAGTAAGATGACAAGTCACATTTTTACAGGTTTAGTCTTAAATACTGCAATAATAATAATAAAGACCATTTAACTATGCATACCATATGTAATTTTATCACTGCAACTTTTACAGCTTGTAATTACATAAATAATATGAAATTATGCATTACATATCTCAGATATACAGAATAAATGTCCAGTTTAACATTAACTAACTCCAGTTTATAATTGTGTGGTCTTTTATCTGTTCTTCAAGTGCATTATAACTATATTCAAAGCAATTGGGGGGGGGTTCAAATTCACAGCATATAAAATTATATTTCATTTTTTAAGACTAAACACATGCACAAAATTCAGTCATTTCAATATGCTTAATTTCAATTTAAAATCAATGTTTGTTTATCAGTATTGATGCATAACTGTATTTTACAATTGCAAACACCTAACTTGCATTTAACATCTTTATACATGTCACTGTACAGAAGCACAGAATGCATAATCTAGCATGTAGAGACAGAGGCATGCAGCAGAAATCGAACAGCCACTGGGGGGAGAGGATTGCTCCATCAGGGGAGTGTGGGCCACCCCAACCAGAACAAACAAACTGACCCTCTCCTTACTAACCGCCTGACCCTTGCTGTTGGGGGTATGAACTGCCTGATTGAGCTTCTTCAGCAGGAGCAAATGGGGTGGAGGGTTTTGCCTCTCCTAGGAATGCTTGGCACTTGCCTCAGCAGAAATAGTCAGATGCAGGTAATTAAATCACTGGGCTAAGTCCTATGGGAGAAAAGCAAAAAAAAAAAAAAAACAGAACAATGACACCAAGTGTCAGCAGTTAAACTCAGTTATTCTAGTCACATGAGCCTCAACAGAAATAAAGGTTAGGTAGGTTCACGGTATTTCCATGAAGTTATACTTGACTGGGGCCCACTTCATTGTGCCAGAACAACTGGGTCCTAATTCATTAGAGGATCAAAAAGGGGAAAAAATGAAAGTTATGTACTTACCATAATGACAGATCCATGTTGTCCTGATTTTTGTCTAGTTCAACCTCGGGTTACTGAATCTGATCCAATCCGACCTTGGCACCAACCCTGAAGCTTCTCTGTTCCAGGGTTTTAACTCCTCCCCTACCCATAATTCCCTCCACTCCACCTCAGTACCTAAGATCGAGTTTGCCCCAGTAAGATATTATATAGCAAGTATGTTTAGGACTACATCTAGTATGCAGGAAAATATTGCTAGGATTGGAAGACAGTCAAGTGAGGACTGCTCACAGACATGGTGTGTCAGAAAAACAACCCAGATACCAGAAACCCACTTGTATCAATTTGGAAGGAGGGAGGTTGAACCAGATGAAGGGGTCTATCCTTGTGTTAAGTTCATACATTTTGTATCCAATGCTGTCTACTTTCATCCAGTTCAACCAAGGGACAGATTCCCAAGCTATTATACATGGATGGTCACAAGGAAGGATGTCATGAGAATGGTGGAACAAAGGTAGAGCATGATCTGGACTGTACATCTAGATTGTAGAGAGATACGAAAGTGTGAGCTGTTGGCCAAGTACATGCAGCTCAAATGTCATTAATGGGTAGTCTAACAGAAAAGGCTGCTGACATGGCCATTGCCCTTGCGGTATGAGCCTTAGGTTTAGATTCTACAGACAAGCCCTTTTTATTGTAAAATAAAGGAAAAGCAGTCTGATGACCATCTGGAAAGAGAAACCTTAACAACTGCTTTACATAATTTAGGCTTTAAGAAAGCAACAATTGATCAAACTTTCTGAATTGCTTGGTCCTATGATGACAGAACCTAAGATGATGATGAACATCCAACATATGTAAGATTCATTCACCTTTGTTTGAGAATTTGGGGGAAAATACTGATAGGTTTACTGACTGGTTCAGATTAGCCTCAAATGCCACCTTAGGGGATAAAGATGCACTGGTTCTCAAGAAAACTTTGTCTTTGTGAAAAAAAAAAAAAACATATAAGTAGGCTTCCAGGAAAGTGAGTGAATCTCTGAAATCCATCTGCCTTATGTCACAGCCATCAGAAAAAATTGTCTTGCATAAGAGAAACTTCAAATCAACTGATGCTGCTGGTTCAAAGGGTGGTTGAGTTAATGCCTGTAGTAGGATAGTAATATCCCAGGGAATAACTGTAATATCCCTCCTCTACTGGATGGGTGAGTGTAGCCTTGGACTCACCGGGTCTGGAGAGAACCGGGACTGAGAAGGTGATGGACGAAATAGTCGGCTCTGACCATCGAGGATTTTTCAGGTCTGGACCGGACAGCAACATCGGATCCAGGGAATGCTTCATAAATCTTTCTGAGTCTGACTTCTCCTTTTCTTTCATCTTCTTCTCCTTTTCTTTCACTGTTTCCTTCTCTTTCTGTTTAGCATTAGGTCTCTTATCTTTGTTGGCTGGAGAGGAGGTCAGGGAGGAAGTGGAAGCAGGTATTCCTGGCTATGTCTGAGGAAGGAGAAGCCCCTTGACTACAAGTCTCTCCCTCCTGGTCTGGAGAGAACTAGATTTAAAAGAAACACAAGCTTGGCACAGTGTGTCAAGATGGCCGATGTCTAAACAACAAACATATAGTGTATGTGGAACCTGGGGAAAGTCTGTGTCCACATTCGGAACACTTTTTAAATTCTTGGCTGTCTGACATACTGACAACTACTAGTACTATCTAGCAGTAACTACAGCACACACTAATTACATATATATATATATATATATATATATATATATATATATAGATAGATAGATAACACACTATCCTAAAGCATATAAATACTATATTAACACCTATACTATGGAAAAAAAACCTTCACAAACTGCAATACATATCAAACCTGTCTAATCTACTAAACCAAATCTAACTCTAAATCTCCTTCTAATTTTAACTCTGCACCTAAGCTGTAGAGAAAAAAATTCTTGGTAGAGGGAGGGGTACACTATAACAGAAAGATATCACAAGAAAAAGGATACTGATATGATGAGTCTTCGTAGACACACCTGAATTCTTCAGGTAGCAAATGAGATCAGAGGAACGGAGGTTGAGTGGAGGGAATTATGTGTAGTGGAGGAGTCAGAGCCCTGGAACTAAGAAGCTTCTGATTCAGTGTTGACGTTGGATCCAATTAGATCCAACAACCCATGGTTGAATCAGATGAAAAGAGACATTAAATATTACATTTTTGCTCTCCACACTACAACATCTCTAAATATACTAATTTCAAGATCACACAACCATGGGGAAAGAAGAAAGTACAGTTCTATAAGTAAATTTACCATAACAATAGGTGTTCGAATGATCAGTTTTGCAGTACCGTTACTTAAGTGGACTATATCCTGCTTAGGTTATAATAGCCGGTCAGCTTCCAAAGCTTTTGGGATACCTTCCATGCGCTCAAATCTTTTGTCAGAAGTATGTGGATTGACCACTCTAAATGTGTACAAAACAACATCTGCAGCAGGGCTAGCCACGCGGCTGTTTGACTATTGGCTCTAAATGATGGTCACTGCTGATGGGACAGCCTGACCCCATGTGTAAAAATGGGAAAAAGGGGTTGTGGATAGATAGACAGATGTATGGAAGGATGCAACTTCCATTGGTGAGATAAGAAAATATTTGATTATGCCTACAAGACAATGTGTGTTTATGCCTTTCCTCTAAATAATAAATAAATAAATATATTAATTAATAAATAAAGCATCCCTAAGGGAAAATGTGCCTGCACCACAGTGGGCACACTGTGGGAAGGTGATCCAGCGGATTTGAACATTCAAGTCACATCATTTCACTTTAGATTTGAACACTGCATGGTCATGTAGCAGAGACCCCACAATGTACAAAAATACATGAGTATCACAATGCATACTTCCCAACTTCTTTGGTTTATTGTGGAGAGGGGAGGTTTTGCATGAACTTTTTTTATTTTTCAACAACAATAAGTAGTACAAATCTCTAATGGTTGGCTTTGCTGACTAATTGTAATCGTTAGCAATTAACCAAAAAAAAAAAAAAAAAAAATTATATATTTATTTATTATTTTTTTAAGGATAGACCGGTCAAAACAATAAGACAAAATCAGGGACATTCTAGAAGTACATGATTTGAAGACCAGGTCAAAGATGAAAGTCAGTAAAACAAGCACACCTGTTACATGCGTTAGATGTTCAGTAGTAAGCTTTACCAGCATTTGTTCAGGTCCATATCTCTCAATTTCTTTATTCAAGAATTAAAAAAAAAGACAAAAATAACTGGAAACAATTAACTTTAAAATTCAACAGAACAACAGGTTTGGTTGTGGAACAACATGCCTTTTCTGAACTATAAGTAGTATGAAGCTGGGTAGTGGTTGGGGCTCTCTTGATGAAAGTAAGTGACTCTCTTGTAACTTGCTCATTTTAAGCAGTTACTACCCGGCTGTGGAGGACTAGTATGCATTTGTGAGAAGTAAGACAGACTACCTAACTGGACACCTGATACTCACAGAAAAAGTAGGTATGATTGCCGAAGCTCTGTGGAGGAAAATGACTAGCTGTCTGCTGCTGTTTCCTTACTGCTAACTTTGAAGGACTAATGTGATTTGTTTGAAGGAACTTAGAATATTTCAATGTGTGATTCATAGACATATACTAGGCTAATGATCACTGGGGACTTTATAAGCCTAGCTACGAATCTCAAATATATCTCACAAGTTTATGTGCCTTAAATGTTATTTTAAGGGGTATATGTAAGCTAGGGCATGCTTCACAGACTGCATCTGTCCTTAAAATGCATAGGTGCTAAACTTCATCTATTAAGTCATCCAACAATGAAGTTGGGAAGGCCCTTCTCGTAAACATTTGTTTTAAAAATTCACATTCATTGTGGAAATCCATTTCAGTAGTCACCATTCTAGTGGCACGCACAAGTTGCGCTTTAACCACTGATCTTTTTTGGTAGTGAGGATGGGCACTTGTGTAGTGCAGGAATGTATTTGAATAAGTTGGTTTCCTGAAAAGTTTAGCTTCTTATCTCCCCTCCTCATTCTTTTTACTTAATTGTACCTCTAGAAAGGAAATGTTCATGAAAGTTGTGGATGAATTTTAAAAATTGGGTGTTGTTGAAATAATGTGCTATCAATAATTGCAACTTAATAATTACTTTAATTGAATGGAAGCAGAACTGACCTCTCCTGCCCTTTCCCTACTCACCTTCACATTATGGATTGCACTCATGTCACATAAGCATCCATGCAAAGAGGAATACGTTAAGCCAAGAATCATCCATCACTATTTATGCTTCAAGTATATGCATGAAATAGGGATAATAAAGAGGTTTAACATTCTTCTTTTTTTTTTCCTAGTCTAATGCTCTACATGTGTTGTTTGCCTGGGATATTTGAAACAAATGTTATGCATACAGGTGAGAATTCTACCACTGAACCACCAATGCAGATTTTGATAGATGTTTTGAAGTTATTAAAGTATGATCTTACAGACTCATGTAGGGTTTGTTTGTGCAACTAGCTTGTGTGTGTGTGTGTGTGTGTGTGTGTGTGTGTGTGTGTGTGTGTGTGTGTGTGTGTGTGAAAATAAGCACACAAATTCAAAGATTTTGACATACCTGTATATGTACATATGAGTGTGCTTCTCAAGCATTAATTTTGAATATGCAATCTTGCTAATGACGATCCAGCTGGGACATGAATTGTATTTTTTATTCACTAAAATACAGAAAGTTACTCAAGACATTCCATCTCAAAGATCACAAACACATTCTCTGTTTCTTTCCATCTCCTTTTTACCACTAGATTTCCAGATTTTTCAAGGTTTTTGATTCTGCTGTTGTATTTCTCCCAAGTGAATCTGCTGAAAAGTCCCCGATTTACCTTTAAATATCTGTGAAGAACAGACATTTAATTTTCCTTTTATTCCCCTTTCTGAAATACTGATATATAACTGCTGGTTCTTGTTTATTTCTGGTGCTAGTAAAGTGACACAAGTCACAACAAACTGCAACAACTTTATCATTTTGAAATGATTCTATAACTGAAACTCTGCTAAGCAGGAGCTGCTAGCTCTTTAGAGGGCATATAGCTGTTAAGTTCATATGATTATATAAAAACAGTGGTATGTCAATTGTTGCAGCCTTCGTCAACAATGACTAATAGAACTAGGTGCTGGAAAGGTTATTATAGCAATAACCCACGCCTGGGTGTGGGTAATGCTAAATTTACCCACGGTTGGAGTGGTTTGGTCCCAAGGGCGAAGCCCGAGGGACCAAACAAAGCCAACCGTGGGTAAATTTAGCATTACCCACACCCAGAAGTGGGTTATTGCTATTATACCATGACATTATTTAAGAAAAGAAACTATTACTTTTCTTAAATAATGGCATAGTATAATGCCTGTTTGCTGCCCTTCAGCAGATGTCTGGCATCCGCGGCAGTTCTGATGTACTGCGCCTGCGCAGTACATCAGAGCTGTGCAAAAGCAAGGAGAAAGCAAGATCTCCGTTGCTTTTTAGTTTCGCTATCTTAAATGAGTTTAACACAACGAGACAGCAATAAAATCAGAAAAGGAGATATCCGTTTCTTATTTTAATACTGTCTCGCTATGTTAAACTCATTTAACATAGCGAAACATTAAAAGCAACGGAGATCTTGCTTTCTCCGTTTATTTTAAACTGTCTCGCCATGTTAAACCCATTTAACATAGCGGAGTGTTTAAAAAGAGTTATACTAATGGAAAAATGTCCGGGCGACCGGACCTTTTTCCATTAGTATAACTCGATTTACAACGGGCACGCTGGCCAATCAGCGTGCACGTTTTGGCGGGGTCATGGTATAATAACTGAGTTTTTCCTTTTGGGGAAAAGGAAGCAACAGAGAGCAGAACTGGACATAGATTGGAAGGCAAAGCAGAGATTATCTTGCAGGACTCTGTAGGCTAAGAAAAAAAGGCAGAATTTTTCATCTGTCGGAAGTAGAGAAGTTCCTTAAACTGCATTAAAAATCACAGCATTGGCCTTTAAAAATAAGAGGATCAAAAAGAAGACGACTTTTTTTTATTTTTTACAACAGAATGTCTTTATATATACTAGACCCTTTACAGATGGTGATAGGGGATCTTTGCATAGGCTTAGTTTATATATTTAATAACATAAGCACTCACATACAGATCTGATTTTATAAGGACTATCCTAAATCTAGGAGAAGCAAAACTACATCTTAAGGGCCAAATCATAACATTTGACATGTACAGTTATCAGGTAATGCTGGTGATGCCTTAAACCATATGATGAATACATATGATGAATACATACCCATAAATATTTATTAGCAGTAAAAGAAGTCTGTACAAGGCACTCCTCTAAAACAAAATAACTGATTTTATTACTGTCCTTCCAAAAGTGGTAGCCACAACTGACCATCCTTCTTTATGAGTACAACTCATTTTATTTGTTAATGTTAATATTCAGACTTTTAAGGTCTGTGGGTGTTGAAGCCTTTAGCTTTCGGATAATAAGGTTCACAGACTGGTTATTTTAAAAAAAAGTCAGCTTTGACTTGAATTACTATTAGCAAATACAGCAAAGTGCTCTGAACCTTAACATTGTATTATGCATATAATTATTTTCACTTTTTAGCCTAGACACAGTTATCTTCTCTATTTGCTGTTTAATCGGATATGTTTTATACGCTGTTGATTAATCAGCTGATAACAACCCACAGTTACAGTTTATACTGCTGCAGTCATCGTGCCTTCTACTTTAGGTAGGCAGTGAGGGTCCTGAGTCATTTCTTGAAAAGTTAGGGTTCATTGCTGATGTCATATAAAGACCTCAAAAGTTCAACCATTAAGTCATTTATATGCTGTTGTGGTTGGCCTCCTTATACAACTGTAATGTTGAAATGTATCAGTTTAAGTTTAAAAGCAGAAATTATCTGGTTAAGAATGTACCTGGCAGCCATGTTTACTTCACTCTTGTTACCTCTCTTTGGTGTATGCTGTCAGTTCCCATTTAGTTTGTTACCCATTTGATCTAATTTAGCCTCTGGCTTTTTTTAAGGGTGTAGCCAAGGGAAGGTTATGTAGGACTTCTTGGATTGTCGTCAGTAAATAACAGGATGTCCTTAAAGTGTATCAAACTATCCTTAAAAAGGCAGATAGGGTCATGGTATGAAATATCACTCTGAAATATATTTATGTTTTTAAAAGGTATATATCCTAAACATAAATGCTTTTTTCAAGGGTGATAAGGGAACACAATCTGGTAAAGGGACTTGCTCAAGGTCTCAGCAATTAGGAAATGGAGGCTCTGGAAATCCAGTGGAGGATTCTGGGTGCAGCTGATTACTTCTCACAGCCTTATTCCTCTGTGATAAATGAACACACTACATGTTCCTTTTTCTGACTTTGACCCCATATTACACTGGAAATTAGTGCACTGCCTGCTGTGCTACTGACATTTTTTTAAATGACCCTTGACTTGAACTGTGGCTGAGTACCACAACTAACTTCTCATCTACTGGATTTTCAGACATGGCATGATGAAAGTATCATGGAATACAATTTAGATTATTTCTAGGGATCTTGAGGATGAGTAGGAGGAAGAAAAACCTTGTTTTCAATGGTCTGTTTCCTGTGTGAACGTACACTCAACAGACATATCCCTTAACCCAGTTCTATTACTGCAGTATCACAATACATTTGACAATGACCATTAAGTTCTCTTGCCTAGGAATTTGCTGGCTATTGATGAAATCTGGTAAAGATCTGATTTCCAAATTTTGGAACATGACCACAAAACAGAATTTCTCTTTTACTGATGATGTCTTCATGGTTCTTTGAGTGTACATTTTCTGTGGTTTTAAACATCACTGAGGGTATAAGGTACAGAAGTTTCATATGTTCAATCATCCTGAACAAGAATCCAATCAGGGTGATGTATAGAGCAAAATGGGTTAAGCATCCAGCAGTTTGGGATTGTGTGCACTTATTGCTTATATGGAGCAACCATAACATCAAGTGGTGGATCAAAAATGCTGCTACCCAGGACCTGCCATATGGTACTTAAAGGGACACAAACTGAATTTCATTTAAAAAACATTGGAAAATAAACGATAACAAACTGAAGAAAATATCCAGGAGTAGCCACCAAACCACGATGCACAAGCCAAAAAGATATTTTATTGAAGACAAAAGCTCAAATCAAATAAACTGTGAAGCGCTTTTCGTTTGAGCTATGTCAAACTTCTTCAGACAAACAGCAGCAATGATGTCATTTCCTTACATAATTTCAAATTGTCAGCTGATGAACAATCTAATGATGTCATTTCCTTTTCAAATATTGGTTATCAGTAATGCGCCATCTACTGGTTGGTTACCAAAATAACTGGATGTTTTTACAAAATTCATTAAAAAGAGCACAAAAATTCATTTAACAAAATTCTAATAATAATATTCTGAAAAATGTATATAAAATATATTAAAAATCTAATTTTTTAAAAAAAATTTATAAGCATTAGTAAAAAATCTAATTACACACAACACTGTGCATCAAACATTGCAAACTTGTAAAGCATAATTCTAAATATTAATATTAATATATTAATGTATTTTTCCCCTCTGCAACGCTTTAAGTTTTAATACTAGAGTGATAGATGTTCTCTCATTGAGACCTGGCCATGTATCAGATTGTGTCAATATTTGCCATCTTAATTCTTTCAATTCTAATAAAACTGGCCAAGCATACCTATCACTAATAGTAACATGATCTATAATGGCAAAACCGAAAGAATGAGAAGGAAATTATTTTATATGCTTGGCTAAAGCATTATGTTTAATGCTTTTTTTGATGGCATAATCATGCTCATACAACCTACAAGTAAACATCCCCTCGGTTTTGCCTATATAAAATGCTGTGCATTGGTTGCACTGGGCAAGATACACAATCGCTTTACTTTTACAATTGTATGTGTATCTAATTCTATATGTGATGTCTCTGATTTTAAAAATAGAACCTGTGTTAATTTTATGACACCATTTACAGGCACCACATTTCACCATACCTCTGTTTTTCTTATTACGATCATAACAACCATATTTCAATATTTCTTTAGTAGTAGTGCCAGATTTTTTTTTTTTTTGCTTTACAACCTGAGTTGTGTGTGCAAGAGCAGGGAACAGCAACAGGTGCTAGATGAGCAGGCTACAGCTCTGGTTCAGAGTTATACAGTAGTTAAATGTAGGGGTAAGGAATCAAACCCTGTACCCCTGGTTAGAGGAAGCAGCTCAACACCAGCTCAGAGCCTTAAGCCTCTGCTTTAGCTACCAAATAATCCTCTGCCACCTATGAATCCTACTACAGTTGAGCCTACATCTATGCCCTACACTACTCTGATCTCTTACAAGAGCCACTTTTGTTGCAAACCTACACCTTTAAGGACCTCAAAGCCTGCTGTGATTCCTGGTAGTCCTTTTTATGGTGACAGCACAGTCAAGCATGCTGATTTTACTTTCATTAGTCTGGAAAAGGAAAAGAAACATTAAGCTGACTCTCAGGTGCTGTGACTGGTGACATCACAAGGGCTCTTAGAACTCTAGATTCTCTACCACTTTTTGATAAGCCCAAACATTCCCAGAGGTAGTGGTCTCTAAATGCCCTATATGTCCAAATAAGGTATCTTCTTAAATGTCTAAATGAGACATTGTACAATTTCATATATTTTATTCTTTCATAATAACTATAGTTTTCACATCCTTGGATGCCTTTGGTATATTTCCCCTGTACTCCTTCCAATTTACTTGTGGTTGTTTTCTTATAAGGTTTCCATATTGCTATTCCACACTTAAGTTTGGGTCTAATGTTGCATCATTTCTAATTTCCTAGACATTATAAATGTTTTTATACAACTTGTGGTTCTATAACTATCATTAACCGTCTGGTTGATATGACTAGAAAAACTCAAAGCTGCATCTACTTATACACCCAAGTCCTTAAATGAAAAAAGAAGTTATGTACTCATCATAACGTTCGATGTATGTAGTCCATCTCACCTCACATTCTTACCCGTGGGTTCGGAGCCAAATATCAGCTCCGACTCGGCTGATTTTACTAGCTCGAAGTCTTTCATTGGCTGGGCTAAGCAGGTATCCTATGGTGCACTGCTCCATATCCCCAGATCTAGTTTGCTGCGAAACTCATTTATACTCCATGCACACATCACAGCCAGGTAAAGAATAAGCTAAACAGGGGAACTCTGCAGGAAACAACCTAACCTCCAAATCCTCCAGGAAGGGGAGTAAGAAGTAAGTAAGAATGTGAGGCGAGATGGACTACATACATCGAACGTTATGGGGAGTACATAACTTCTTGATGTTATGTAGTCCTATCTCGCCTACATTCTTACGCGTGGGACAGCGTCCCTAGCACCTACATCCTGGGTGGCTCATAGGAAAATACTCCTGAGAACTGTGGAGCCAACGGAAGACCTGCCCCTGGAGACCATGTCCAATTTGTAATGAGAAACAAATGTGTGAGGAGAAGCCCAAGTAGCTGCAGCACATATATCATCCATTGACAATCTGGCTTGATAGCTGTGGAAGTAGAAACAGCCAGAGCAGAGTGAGCCTTGACTGGAAATGGCAGATCTTTACCTCCTGCTTGATAGATGAAAGAGATACAACTAGATATCCATCTAGACAGTGTGACCCTGGAGAACCGGGAAACAAAAAGTTGGTCAGAGTTCTGGGTATCTTTTGTTCGGTGTAGATAGAAGCGTAATTGTCTATGTACATCCAATTGGTGGAATCTAAATTCTGACTTGTTGGAAAAGTGGGGAAAGAAGACAGGCAGCTCAATGGATTGATTTAGGTTAGACACGGAAGCCACTTTAGGAAGGAATGAAGGGTTTGGTCTGAGAGAGACCCTGTCTTTATGGAAGATTAAATATGGAGGCTGAATAGAGAGGACCTGAATTTCTGAAACTCGCCTTGCTGAAGTGATTGCTGTTAAGAAGTCTGTTTTCCAGGCCAAGAATTTCAATTCGCAGGTAGCTGCAGGCTTGAAAGGTGGTAAAGTAAGGGTTTGTAGAACAAAATTGAGATCCCAGGGCATGATAGGTCCGGACAGAGCAACAGAGTTCCCTTCAGGAACGCCTTGCATAGTCTATGCGCCATGAGACTAGGCTCATGCACTATGTGGAAATTAGAGATCGCTGCCAGTTGAACTTTGATGGTGGCCAATGCAGAACCCTGATGAAAAAGCATGGACAAAAACTCCAGTACGGAATCTATTGGAGCTGTGTAAGGATCAATGCCTCTGGTATGTGCCCAGATAGAAAACCTTTTCCATTTGCTAGAATAAATCTTTCTAGTAGATGGCTTGTGAGAGGACGATAAAATGTGAACCACTTCTGGTGAGAAATTATGAAGTCTGACTAACGATGGAAGTGGAGCAGCCAGGCTGTCAACCGGAGGGTCATCAAGGAGGGGTGGAACTGTCCCGACATATGTGTCAGTAAATCTGGTTGAGGATCCAGGGTCCAAGGAGTATCCGCAATGAATTGCTGAAGAAAGGGGAACCAAACTTGGTGAGGCCAGTGTGGAGCAATCAGAATTGCACTTTCTGAATCACCTTTGACAGCAGGGGAAACAGAGGGAAAGCATAAAGCAGACTGGAGGGCTAATCGTGAACCAGAGCATCCCTGGGTGACTCCCCCTGTGGGGGGGATCAGTGTGACGTAGTTGCTGCATTTCGCATTGAGGGGGCTGGCAAGAAGGTCAAAGCAAGGCTGACCCCATCTGCTGAAGATTCGCTCTGCAACCAGGCGATTCAGGGGCCACTCGTAAGGCATCAGAATAGCTCTGTTCAGCCTGTCCGCAATCACGTTGGACTTCCCCCAGAATGTGCGTTGCCAGCAGAAACCGTTGGGAAGTTACTGCCCAATGTCACACTCACATGGCCTCTCTGCACAGAGGGTAAGACCTGGTTCCCCCTTGCTTGTTTAGATACCACACTACTGACATGTTGTCTGAGTGTAACTCAATCTTCCCTGGAGGAAGAACACTCGGAAGTTCCTGCAACGCAAGTAGCACTGCTCTCATCTCTAGGATGTTTATATGCAGATGTATCTCATGTTCTTGCTATGTGCCTTGGACTGTCCTGCCAAGATAGTGCCCCCCCACCCCATCTGGGAGGCGTCCGTGGTCACCATGGCAACTGGGATGGGTGAAACGAAGGGCTTTCCGCTGTCCAAGTTGTTGGTGCACAGCCAACAACCAAGGTTCTGCTTGCATCTGTCGGTGAGCAAGATGGGATGAGACAGTGGAAGTCTTTGGAGAGACCACTGAACAAAGAGGAGCCATTGGAGAATTCTCATGTGCAATCTCGCTAGAGGGACCAACATGATTGTTGCTGCCATGGTCCCTAGGAGCTGGAGAACCCATCTTGCCTTCGCTTGTCTCATGGGCATCAGCATGTGTATCTGTTGTTGTAAGACTCTGATCCTTTCCTGCAGTAAATATGCTCGCATTCGAATGGTGACTAATTCTGCTCCTTTAAAGGTGACTTGCTGCTAGGGCAATAAGGCAGATTTTCCCAGTTTAATGTTATGCCCAACTGATGACACAGATTGATGGTAGCGTCCCTGGTTTGAACTAGTTGATGCCTGGTGGGAGCGGTAAGGAGCCAGTTGTCTAGATACGGGAACACCTAGAACCCCTGACATCTCAAGTGAGCCATCACCACCGCCATACACTTGGTGAACACCATGGGGGCTGTGGTGAGACCAAAGGGCAGGGCTTGAAACTGGAAATGACTGGCTCCCAGCCGGAAGAGTAGGTGACTCCTGGATGCCCTGTCCATTTTCACATGGTAGTAAGCATCCTTGAGGTCGATGGAGCACATCCATATCTCCTCTCCCAACAATGGGAGAATCGATTGTAGTGTGACCATAAGGAACTTGGACTTGTGTACGTAGTTGTTCAGTTGGCTGAGATCTAGAATGGGTCTCAGGTCCCCTGTTCTTTTTGGCACCAAAAAGAATCTTGAGTAAGTCCCTAATCCGATTTGGTCTGAGGGGACATGCTGGATGGCTCCTTCTTCTAGCAGCTGTGAGACCTCTGAGGCTGCTTGATCCTTTTGACTGGGTGGTATGTCTGGGATTTTTCTGATTGGCGGGGGTTCTGATGAGAATGGAATGAGGTAACCTCCGGAGATTATCCGTAATACCCATCGGTCATGGGTAATGATTTCCCAGGCTTCCAGATATAAGAAAATTTGACCCCCGACTGGCTCCGGATAAGCGCAGTCAGGCACACCCTCAGAAATGAGAGTATGGAGAGCCACAAAAGGAGTCGTGGTCTCCTGAATTGCGGGGGCCCCCTCTGCCTCAGGGGCGACGTCTCCCTGAATAAACCCCCTTCCCCTGCCTCTGGAGGGGGGTTCACCTTGTGTGGCAGGACAAAACCTCTGTGATTTCTTGAACCACATCCCACCCCCCGCTGGGCCTTGGGATAAGGCCTAGAAAGAAGGGAAAAATGGACCCCAATGGCAGACAGGGTCTTTCCCTCTTGCTTGCACCTGGTGAGGGTGTCTTTCACTTTGGTCCCAAACAAAGAGGAACCATCAAAGGGGGCATCAGTGAAGGAAAACTTGAAGGCCTCCGCAAAGTGACACAGGCGCAGCCAGGCTTGTCTTCTAATGGTGACCCTTGAGCTTGCTGCCCTACTTGCTCCCTCGGCTGCAAACGAAATGAGCCGCATGGATGAGTTAACAATGGAGTTGAGGGTAGAGACCTGGGCATTAACCATCTGAGCCACCGCCTCAGGGACGTTATCTGCAAGAGTATCCCCTAACTCTTTCAGGAGATCTCTCTGGAGCAGAGTGAAATGAGACAGGTAATTCAGGGACCGTAATGTAAAGGTCGCTGATGAGAGGGTACGCTTCCCGTACCGATCCATGGTCCTAGACTCCTTGTTAGGAGGATGGACGGATGAAGAAGACTCTGCTACTTCCTTCTGAGTGGCTGCCGCTGCCACCACCATGGCATCTACAGGGACTCCTTTAGACAGAAACTCTTTGCCCTGGGGGGCGGAAAGAAACTTGTTGGGACGCCTGGGCACAGGATCCACAGAATCAGGGTTCGCCCACACTCTTTGACAGATCAGGTCAAGGAGTTCGTCAAAGGGTGGAGACACCCAGGAGGCAGAGGGCTGAGCACCAAATGCCTTAAGGAATACTGACTCTTTGGAAGGCCAGTCACCTCTTTGTATCAGTATCTCCAGCATATCGGAGAAGGAAACAATCAGAGGATGACTTGGGGGACCCCTCCGATTCCTCGAGGTCAGTATCAGAGGTGAGAGACTCATCCTGGGAGTCTATGTGCTTCCTCTTGCACGCTTTCATTCTGGGGGGCTCCTCAGGCACGAACTCTGAGGGACCCTCAGAAATTTGGGGACCACTTGTGGGGGTATACTTAGGCCCTGGTGCTCTGCTGTCCATGGATAGGTGGTGATCAGAAGCTCTCACCGGAGTGGTGGGGTACAGAGTGACCGACCCGCCTGATGTAGCTGATGATCTGGCCACCGCGGTCCGCATAGCCTCGAAGGTCAGCCCCCCCGAATCCGAGGAGCTACCAGTGTCTGAGGCCATGACGGGGGTCGGAGTTCCCCGAGCCGATGCACCGAGAGGGAGGCTCGGAACCGAAATAGGCCCCGAGATGTCCCCCTAAGGCCTGACCGAAGAATCCCGAGTCCCGAACCCCGAGAACGGAGCCAACGGGGTTGGAGCTGATGCCAGTACTGATGGAGCCGAATGGGACATCGGAGCTGGCCTAGAAACATCACACGGCGTGGAACACTCCGGCTCCAAAGACAGAGATGCGTTCAGAGGAGGAATGATCAAAGACGGGGTCGGAACGGGCTCCGGAGCCGAAAACAATTCTGCCAAAACTGGTGACTGGAGGAGCCTCTGAATCACCCTATCAACATCCACATCCGAAAGGGTCCTGGAGGATTTGGAGGACAGGGATGGAGAATGAGATCTCCTCTCAGGAGAAGCTGGTCTGAGAATGGGCGATCGGCTCCTAGGGGGTTCCAATACAATTGGAGCCGACCCCGGTTCCGTCAATATCAATCCTTCCTGCGGCCCCGAGGACAGTGGAGCTGAGGAGGTCGATGCAGTTTTTGAGATTTTCTCCGGGGGCTCTGATGAGGCTGACGGAGCCGGAGATCTCTTTTTAGACTTGCTAGATTTTGACTTACCACTGGAAGACGAATCCATAGCCTCTTCAAAGAAGGGTTTTAAAAGTCCCTTTAAGATTAGCTTATTCTTTCTCTCTTGAGAACTCTAGGGTTAAACGCATGACAAAAACTGCAGGATTCCTGCAGATGAATGGCTCCTTAGCAGTAGACACAAATGGAATGCCCATCGGTAGCCCATCGGTAATGGACATTTTGTACCCACATTTAGAGCACTTTTTAACTACTATGCCCACAACGCAAAACCAAGTCTGAAACAATGCACAGGTGTTCACACTATAAAGGCGGGAACGGCTCTAAAGTAACCAACACTAAACCAGTGACCAAAGACACACAAAAAGGAAAAACAAACTCTGAACTAGGTATGACAAAGCACAAGGAAACAGAAGCCCTAACCTCTAAGTTAAACGGTCTGGACCGTACTCACACAGAAGACAACAGAGGAGAACTAGGCCCTCTAACTGAAACGGGCCTAGCCCAAGGGAACAGTCAGTGGGATACCACACAACAATCACACAATCACAATATTTTGACAAACTATACCAACTCAGGTGAACTTAGACAACTAGCTGTGAAAATAGCTTTTGATAGAAGAAAAAGAAGGTACTTAGCCACAGCCAAGCGAGACCTCGTCCAAGCTACACAAGCGGCAAACGAGATCTGGGGATATGGAACAGTGCACCATGGGATACCTGCTTAGCCCAGCCAATGAAAGACTTCAAGCTAGTAAAATCGGCCAAGTCGGAGCCGATATTCGGCTCCAAACCCACGGATAAGAATGTAGGCGAGATAGAACAACATAACATCTACAGTTTCAGTCACTGTATTAAATATTCAGTTTTACTTTATGTCTCTCAAATCTCATATGCATAGTTTTTGATGTACTTCTCAACTTATTATTGATGTATTTATTATTCTCTTGTGCCCAAATGGTCAATTTAGTCAAATTCTTTTGCAGATATGCCATACTTGGGTATCCCCTGAAAAGAGGTTTCTTGACTAGTGTGGCTAACGTGGTCAACAAAGGATAAATACATCTGTAACACATGGAATTGGTTTAGCCATTTTGAAGTCATATGCATACATACTATAGAACACCTTGGATAGAAAAAGATAAATATGCAAGCTACAACCTAAACAAGTATGAGCCTAGGACAAAGCCCTTTGGAACATTCCAACTGTAACCTAGAATTTCACCTGTCCAATTACTTCATGGCACCTGCCAAGTCCAATTTGTAAGCAATGCACCTATCCATTTTATCAAGGTTACATTGATACTTAGTTGTTCTAATTTATTGATCAGTGTTTTGTGTATAACCTATCAAATCCTGACATTACATCTATATAAATTACATCACAACACAATTTTTCATTAACAGCTGTTATTTCATTGTTAAAGAACATCATGTTACAGGTGATTACAGATATACTTTTAAAATAGGCATGCTGATACATGGTTTCAATTCCTAACATTTTCAATTCTAACAATAATTTATCCAAACAACCTTCTCCATTATTTTCCACATCCAGTAAATGTATGGGCCTGTATGAATCTAGGCTTGTCCTATTCCCCTTTCCCTTAAAGACGGGTTTAACAAGTGCACATCTCCAATCTTGTGGAATCTTCCCATACTTAAATGGCCTAGTAAATAAAGGATATAATGGTACTGTAAGTTCATGCTTAAACATTCTAGGGCCATTATTACTGCTTTGATCTCCTCCCTGTGTTTTCTTTGAGTCCAGTTTGTGTATTTTTTTTCAATATAATCAAATTTAATTTCTGCATCCAAATTTAACTGGATATTACTAGGACAATTTATCAGCTCTTTGCATAAGATTTTGCAAATATACCTGTATTCTAATGTGTTTGAGAATAAATTTTAGAATCTATACACAGTTTATCAGTTTGTATGTCTTTACTCTTACTCATCTTATGTCTCTATAAAATGTTTTCCTATTATACTCATTATCTTTGTATACCTTTTCTTCAAATTGTTTAGTCCAATTTTCCAGGTTATAGTTTGACCACTTTTCCATCTCTTACATTTTTGTCTCTTACCTTAATCAAGTATTTTGTTTTTAATATAAATATATATATTGTGTGCCTGGATCCTGATGTGAAAACATTATGTTAAGTTGTCAATCTCGCCTTCATTCTTGCTGGATGGGTTCGGAGCCGATCCTCGGCTCAGACTCGGCACTTGCTTTAGCTTAGGAACTCCTTTTACCAGCTCGAGGCAACCCTATATCCCATGATGCAAGGCGGAACTACCTCAGATCTCGTTTGCCGCTTAGCGAAAGAGGTCTCCTTTACCAGCAGAGGTAAGTGAATTTCTTGTAAAAGAAGCTTAGTTAGTATTTTTATCCCCCTTTTTTAGTCATAGTGTAGTCTATAGTGATTACAGCCCACCCTATTCCCTTGTTTTTCAAACTTTTATAACTTCTTTTAAACCTTAGTGTAAAAGTTTTAGTTAGGCCTTAAACCCCAGTTGTTAATCCCTTCCTGTGTGTTGTGTGTAGGGGATTAATTTGTGTGTTTGTTGGGGTTTGTCTGTGTTTCTTCCACCTAGGATATGTCTAGGGAAGGCAAGGTCTCAGGCTTCAAGAAGTGTGACTCGTGCTGTCAGAAAATGTCTCTGACAGACGGTCACACTTCTTGTGTTTATTGCCTGGGGCCTTTGCACCTGCAGGACTCCTGTGCTTTGTGTCACTCCTTTAGCCAGACAGTCCTGCAGGAAAGGAGGAACAAACTTATCCTCCGTGGCTTACTTAAGCCAGAAGGTTCTCCCTCGAAGGCAGGGTCTGGGAAACCTTCTAAGCCACCGAAGGCTCAGGCTTCAGTATCTAAGCCTCCTCCGGTGGCTCCGGCTCCGTCGGAGCCGAGATCGGCCCGCTGGAACCGATGTATCTGCCTCGAAGGTAGTGGGTTCGGTGCCGGCTGGCTCCGATACCTTATCTACTATAGCCTTGTCGGCTCCGGCTGGAGCAGACACTTTATCCAGCATCGGAGCCGAGAAACCTTCGGCTCCATCTGGAGTTCAGGGGACTTCGGCTCCGATGGCTCCATCCCGGAAGAGATCTCGGTCCCCTTCGTTACTGAGTATCCACTCGGCTCCGGGGTCTCATCTTTTGTCGGAGCAGAGCCATCGGAGCCGATCTTCGAGATCTTCCAGGCTGTCTGACCACGACTTGGAGAGGGTGGTAAGCAGGCTGTTGAAGTCTCAGGCACTGGCCCAAATGCTCCATAGCCCGTCTCATCAGACTTCGGCTATAGCCTCACCCCTTGAACTTCCTCCTCCGACTCCACATCGCAGTTCAGAGCCGGAGCTTCTCGGGACAGTGACTGTTTCAGTGCTGGAGCCGATACATCCTTCGGCTCCGTCATCCTCGGCTCCGATCTCCTCCTTGAGACCTTCCTTGGAGGGATCCGGTCGTCGGGTTTCCCTTGTCGGCTCCGAGGGGGCTAGTGGCATCGGACCCTTGTCCGACCCCGCTCTCCCTCTCGGGGCTTCGGCTTTGGTAAGCTGAGCGCCGACATCGGCCTCGGAGCCTTCCCTCTCAGTGTAGCCGGGCATTCCTGTTTCCTCGGAGCGGGGATATTCCGGCCTCCCGGGAGGGGAGCCTTTGAGGTGATGAGGAGTGTCCTGGCCTCTGAGCCTGGTCAACGGTCCATCCCTCTAGCTCCTCCCTCATCAGTGCCTGCAGACGCCTCTTGCCAGCCTCTTGCTCTCAGGCCCAGGGATCCATCGCCCCAGGTTTCCCCATTGGGAATTTCCTCCTCTTCCGAGGTTTCTCCTGATCCTGCAGGGGAACCCCCTCGGAAGAGGACGTGTAAGAGGAAACACACAGACTTCCCTGAGTCTACTACATCTGATACCGACTTAGATGAGTCGGAGGGTTCCCCACGATCCCCCTCTGAGGATGTCTCCTTTTCAGACATCCTTGAGCTCCTCAAACAGAGGGGGAATTGGCCTCCATTGACCCCTCCGAGACTGAGACGGTATACCTGGAGGCTTTAGGATCGCGACCCTCCACCTCCTGGTGTCTCCGCCTTCGACCCACTGATGCAGGTAGTGGCTCGGAAGGCGTGGCGCTCCAGATTCTGTGGAACCTGTCCCCAGGAGACCATCCAAATTCATCACGGCCCCTTCGGACAAACAGTTCCTTTCCAAGGGTGTCTCTGTGGATGCTATGGTGGTGGCGGCGGCCACTAAGAAGGAACTGGCGGATCCTTCAGTACCTGTCCATCCTCCTAACAAGGATTCTAGGACCATGGACAGGTATGGAAAGCGGATGTTTTCTTCAGCGACCTTTGCTATGCGTTCACTGAATTATCTTTGTCACTTCACCAGGCTTCAACGAGATGTTCTAAAGGAACTGGGAGAAGTAGTCCAGGATCCTTCTGCTGCTGGGGCTCAGGAAAAGATTGCCTCGCAGCTTGCAATCCTGAATTCCATATCTAACTCCTCCATGCGGCTCATATCCTATGCGGCCGATGGAGCGAGCAGGGCCGCAGGCACAGGAGTTGCTCTTAGACGCCAAGCCTGGATGCGGCTTTGTAATTTTGCGGACCCCTTTAAGGCGTCCTTCACTAATACCCCCTTTGATGGTTCGGCTTTGTTCGGACCTCAGGTGAAGGATACCTTGACCAGGTGTGAGCAGGACGGTAAAACTCTTTCTGCCGTTGGAGTCCAGTTTTCCACTCCTTCTAGACCATACCCCAAGGGTCAGAAGGGGGGGGAAGATGTGGTTCCGTAAAGCCTAAGGAGCTACACCGGACACACGTGGTCAGTTTACCCCCAGAGGCAGAGGGGGTAACAATAATAGACGCCGCCCTAGAGGCAGGGGGGGTCCTCAGAACCAGGGCAACAGGGAGTCTCTTCCTGAGAAGCCCTTTCAGCATCCCTGAGATGTTGCCCGACTGTCCACCCTTGGAGGCAGTCGGGGGGAAGGATTTTGCTGTACCCAGTAGCCTGGCAATCCCTATCTCAAGAGATGTGGGTACAGTCGATCATATCCGAGGGTTACAAAATCCCCTTCGAAAGGTTTCCTGTACCTCTACAATCCCTTCCAGACATCTCACCCGGTCAAAGGGATTTGGCAGAATACGAGGTTTCAAAGCTCCTAGAAAAAAGAGCCGTCCAGACTGTGCCGGCAGACCAGGTAGGATCCGGCGTCTTCTCGAGATTCTTTTTGGTCCCCAAAAGGACGGGAGATTGGAGACCAATATTAGACCTGAGCAATCTAAACAGATTTGTCAAGAAGGCAAGATTCCGGATGGTCACGCTTCAGTCCATTCTGCCCTTTCTGGGCAAGGACAACTGGATGTGCTCTATAGACGTTCAGGATGCGTACTATCACATAAAGATTCACAGATGCTCCAGAAGGTTTCTCCGCTTTCGGCTAGGGACCAGTCATTACCAATTCAGAGCACTGCCCTTTGGCCTCACTTCAGCCCCCAGAGTGTTTACCAAATGCATGGCAGTGGTCACAGCTCATCTGAGACGTCAAGGATTCCAGGTGTTTCCCTATTTGGACTGGCTCCTCTCCGCCACCACCAAGTGTCAGCTTCTTCAGTCCAGAGACTACACTCTACAGCTTTGCAGGAGTTTGGGAATTTCAGTAAATTTCGAAAAATCTTCTCTGCTGCCTTGCCAATCTATCACCTTTATAGGCAGAATTAAACACCGTCAAAATGTTAGCCAGACTAACAGATCAAAGAATTCTGGACATCCAAAATTGCTCGCTTCTATTGCAAAGCAGCAAGATCAAAGCCAGATTTATACTGAAGGTTCTAGGTCTCATGGCTGCGGCCATTGTTCTTCTACCACTGGCTCGCTTCCACATGCGTCTTCTGCAGTGGATGCTATTCACGCAGTGGTCGTACCACAGTCTCCCAATGAGGCACGAAGTCTTGGTAACACAGTCGTGCCGAGCTCATCTGAACTGGTGGATATCTTCCCCTCTTCTTCATCAGGACCGACCCTTTATTCCCCCTCCTCCAGTTGCCACAGTCACTACGGATGCCTCTCTGATCGGATGGGGGGGGCATTATCAGGGCAGGATGGTCCACGGGACGTGGCAACCCATAGAATACCATCTGCACATAAATGTCCTGGAGATGAGAGCAGTGCTTTTAACGTTGCAAGCCCTCAACGACTTTCTTCCCACGGGACTATTGCAGTACAGACGGACAACATGTCCGTAGTCTGGTACATCAACAAACAGGGCGGGACCAGGTCCTATCCGTTATGTCGAGAAGCTCTCAGACTTTGGCAATGGGCGATCTCTTCTCAGCGGTTTCTGACAGCAACGCACATCCCCGGCAGGTCCAACCTATTAGCGGACAGGCTGAGCAGATCCATTCTGATGCCTCACGAGTGGTCTCTCAATCAATCTGTAGTGGATCAGATTTTTCTGAAGTGGGGCACTCCTTGTTGCGATCTTTTTGCTACTCCTCAAAACAACAAGTGCCCCGATTTCTTCACTCTCTTTCCCCTTCCAGGCCAACCCTGAGAGACTCTCTAACCCAGGATTGGCCCCAGGGACTTCTGTACGCTTTTCCTCCTTTTCCCTTGATTCCACAAGTCATTCAGAAAGCCACCGTTTTGAGAGCCAAGTTGATCCTCATTGCCCCATATTGGCCTCGACAAATTTGGTTTCCGTCTCTGCATCGTCACCTTCTGGTGCAGCCCTGGCATATGGACCCAGTTCCGGATCTCTTGATCCACCAATCGGGTCAGCAGCACCGGGCCATTCATTCTCTCAACCTCACTGCTTGGTTGCTCCACTTCCTACCCTAGCCAGGCTACCGATGATTTCGGACTCAGTCAGAGACATTTTAGTGTCTTCCTTGAAGTCGTCCACTAGGACTGTTTATGCTAGCAAGTGGCGACATTTTTCTATTTGGGCGAATTCCAGAAATATTGACCCCTTTACTGCTCCTGTACATTCGGTTTTAGATTTCCTGGTGGAGGTTTTTCATTCAGGATCCTCGTCATCTACAGTCAAAGTACAACTGGCTGCTATTTCCAAGTATCATGTTGGCCTGCATGACAATAACATTATGTCTCATAGGTTATGCAAGGCCTTTCTGAGAGGAGTTTTCCTCCTAAAACCACCTATAAAGCATCCTCCTCCACAATGGGATCTAAACTTAATGTTGGCATCCTTGATACTACCTCCCTTCGAACCGTCTGCTTCATGTTCTTTGAAGTTATTGACCTGGAAAACTATATTTTTACTGGCTGTCACTTCTGCAAGAAGGGTTTCCGAGATTCAAGCTCTCTGCATTCGTTCTCCTTATTTGTTTTTTCATAAGGACAGGGTATCATTAAGAACTAACCCTTCCTTTCTCCCCAAAGTCGTATCTCAAACCAACATTAACCAATCTATAGACCTACCAGTCTTTTTCCCAAACTATTCCGACAGAGCTGAACAGAAACTGCATTTTTTGGATGTCCATCGTCAGCTCAGGTACTATTTGCATAGAACTAAACAATTCAGAAAATCGGACCAATTATTTGTCTCCTATGCAGAAAACAGGATAGGTCTTCCAGTATCTAAAGTGACCTTATCCAGATGGTTGACTTCCACTATTTCCTATGTGTACTCTCTCAGAGGCAAACAGCTATCTTCTAAGCCAAAAGCACACTCAACCAGGAGTCTATCCACTTCTGCAGCTTTTCAGGATAGACTACCCATTGATACCATTTGTGCAGCAGCTACTTGGGCTACGCCCCATACCTTTGTCTCTCATTACAAGTTGGACTTGGCCTCCAGAGATAGGGCCAGTTTTGGTTCCACAGTTCTCAAGAGTCTGTTCCATTGAGCCACCCGGGATACAGGTGCTAGGGACACGGTCCCATCCAGCAAGAATGAAGGCGAGATTGACAACTTAACATTTAGAAGTTATGTACCTACCATAACGCGTTCCATGTTAGTTGTCTTCTCTCCTTCTTTCTTGTCCCTCCCTCCTTCCCCCTGGCCTGGACAGATCTTGAAGAGTTCCTATTAGGTTGTTTCCTCCGGAGCCTTCATATGAGGACTTCTATTAGGAACTTGTGTTCCTAATTATGTTAGGATAGTCTTTAGCAGGGTAGGTTAGCTACCAAACGAGATCTGAGGTAGTTCCGCCTTGCATCATGGGATATAGGGTTGCCTCGAGCTGGTAAAAGGAGTTCCTAAGCTAAAGCAAGTGCCGAGTCGGAGCCGAGGATCGGCTCCGAACCCATCCAGCAAGAAAGAAGGCGAGAGAAGACAACTAACATGGAACGTTATGGTAGGTACATAACTTCTAATTTTTTTGCATTCAAACAATTTCTCTTTCAAAATTTGCCATATTCCTTCTACAATTTTTTAACTGAGCACACCACTCCAGGAAGTTTTATATTGTGACATTTTTGCTTCCATATAATATGTTATTAATCTTCTGTGCATTGGTTTAAATTTCAGATTGGCAGAATTATCTAGCAGCAATGAAACCTTTATAACCCCATGATCACTGTACATCAATGATGGTAAAATTTATCATGAACTAACAGTCATTTCCTTAAGAACACAAACAATGTTTAGTATGTTCCATTCTCTAGCAGTATTTTTTTAACAATCTGAAGCAAATGTTTTTCCTGAACATACGTCGTACATAATTTCTTCCCTAATGTTGTTGAATCAGTCTTATTTTAGTCTGTTTCTAGTAAATTTCATTCCCCAGCCACCATTAATTTTCCCTACTGTGTTTCATGCAAAAAAATGTATGACTTCCTCTAGATCATCAGCTCCTGATTTCAGTGGTCTATATACTCCAAGAATTGTCATATATCTAAACATTGCAATGTATCTATTGCAAAAATTATCTTCCTTTGTCTTGACAAGTGCATGCCATCCTGTATAAACATGCGTGCTAAAAATTAGTCTTGGATGCTACATACATTTTCATATTTTTAAGTGGGCCATTTTTTTCATATATGTATTTATCCAAAACATTTTTCATTCACTTTCACCTGACTTTCCTTTCTATATGTGATTTGTGAAAAATACGTCCTAATACAAGTACAAGCTATGCTATATAAGAGGTCTGCAAGTTTCCTACTAAGAGTCAAAGAATCCCTGAAAATAACATCAATACATACATGAATAAAAAATAGTACCATACTTCCTTAGATTTAGGCATTCTAAGGACTCGCATCCTGTACTTTTGTTCATGGCAGTATAACACTATTTATTAACTTCTCTGCAAATATAAGCATCAGTTCCTCTAATAATTAAGGCTGCAATTACAAGTATATAATTTCTGACCAGATCTGAAGAATCGCTAATTTCTAATCCAGTAATACTTGCTCTGTCAGTTGTTACAAAGGAATGGTATTCATCACCATTGATTTTATCAATTCTACTGTTTTCATTGCTTATGACATTAGCAAGCATAAAATTCTCATCTTGTTGTTTTTATACTTCCACAGCTTGGGCCAAGTTGTCAATTATGATCTTTCTCTTCTTTTTTTTCTTACAGGAATGTTCTTCAATCCTTCCAGCTTCAATTTTAATTTCTTATGTTTTACCTGCCCCTTGCTTCTTTTTTCAAAATTCTATTTTGAAATAAAATTATGTCTTTTTCTGTAGACTAAAGCTTTTCTGATTGAAAAATGTTATAGTTCCCATTGGACTTTCCAAGATGGCTGCATGCTGATCAACAGCTGAACTTCAGCTCTCCCAGTGTGAAAAACAAGAAAAAATGAAACACAAGAGCCAAGAACACTATCACTTTTAGTAAATTTGGTTGCTGGCTAGTAAGTACACTGCCTGGATACCAGCAAAGAAGAAACTAACACAGCCTAAAGGAAAATCAACTAAAAATGGTGAAAAGACAATGCTAACTGGGAAGAATCCTGCAGCTGTTCAGCAAAAAGCAGTTCAAACTCCAGCTTTGGTGCAAGACATGGCTTCCAGGAATCTAGATGAAAAAATAAGTTAAATTGCTCAGAGCCAATTAAAATAAATGAAACCTTGAAGATGTATATAAACTCAACAAAAAGCTGGAAGAAAATGGAAGAAACATTTAATAAATATTCAGATGAGCTGATAAAACTGTAAAAATCAGAGGTCAAAATGAAGAAAAGGCTAGCTGAGTATGAGACTGCTCAAGAAGAGATGCTTCAAAATGGTAGAATTAGAGGACACGGGCACATATGGAAAATGTGAGATTTTCTGCTGTATCAGACAAACTAGAAGGAGCAGACTGTATGACGTTTATGAATGCACAAATAAGCAACTGGACTGGTATTCCACAGCAGGAAATATTATTTGAAAGGGCACACTATGTGTATGCTACAAATCTGGCCATGAGAAAACAGCCAAGACCTGTATTAGAAAAGATGAAAACCTACCAGCAGAAGTTGATCCTGACAAAATTGTATCAAAAGAGCAAAGTATTAAAAGTTGGAGACAGTAGTGCATGGAAAATAGCTATTCACTGTAAATCAGGGAGAACAGAAACAATTTTACTCCAGTAATCTGGGAATTTCAAGAGGCAGGTATCATATTCAAGCTGACATCTATCTTCAGGACATTTTTTCCTGGAGAATCAGTCATTTTTTTTCTGCAAAACAGGCTAAGGAAGGAATACAAAATTTTGTCCAACAAAAAGTAAACCATCAAGGAGAAAGCAACTCTGCTTCTCATTCTTCTGAAAATAAAGAGCACACAGAGACTTTGCCGGTGAAAGCTTTTCCAGTGTTCTAATGATAAATGCTTGAAGAGACATAGAAAAGCAGAGAGTTGACCAGAAGAATCGGGAATACCTCGTAAATGAACCAGAAACTGGAACTGCGAGATATAGATGAACAGGAAGAAGACCAGCAACATGGAAATTAGTGAATAAATGTGAGAATGCAAAGCATCGATCACATTTCTGAAATACCACTATAGAAGAAAAAATGGAAAGTGTGGACTTTTGCTGACTTTGCTAAACTTGGTGGGAAATGAAAAACATATGCCTCACTCACATCATTAATATTTGGATGGACATGAGGGGAGGTGAAGAAGAAGAAAAAAGGTAACTGCAAGTAAAATAATTTCTGTTCTTAACAGCATTTCTATGAAACTGTTCACAATATAAATTGCCTGTTTTACAGTGAAGTGTTTTTAGTTGTTTTTGTATCTCATAAAGTTCCTAAGTAAACAAATAAAGAAGTTATGTTCTTACCATAACATTCCATGTGAATTGTTCATGTCGTCTTTGTTCTTACACACGGGTTCAGAGCCGATCCTCGGCTCCGAGTCGGCCGCATCACAAGCTCTGCATCTAAGAGAAGCTCAAGGCACAGTCTATATCCCATGATCCTCCTCTGCTATCCCTCAGATCTAGTTTGCAAGAATTCAGAACGCACTACTAACCACTGCATCTAACGTTCACGCAATCACACACTTGAACCTGAAACATATTAACTAAATACAGATAGGTGTGTACCTAATGTGTCACCTACCAAATACTAGGTAGTGTAGATAACCCTGAGAAGGCCAACCAGACACTAGTCGTACCAGTTCTTCCAGAACGCGGTGGGGGAAGGAGGGAGGGGATGTAAGAACAAAGGCGAGATGAACAATTCACATGGAACGTTATGGTAAAAACATAACTTCTTTATGTGAAATTGTTCGATCTCGCCATTTGTTCTTACACACGGCTAGCGTCCCTAGCTCCGTTACCTTGGGTGACTCACAGAAGAGCATTCCTGAGCACAGTGGAACCAAAGGATGCCCTGTCCTTGGAGGTCCTGTCCACTTTGTAGTGAGTAACAAACATATGAGGTTTAGCCCACATTGCCGCCGCACAAATAGTATCCAACGGTAGATGAGCGGCATGGGCAAGAGAAGTAGAAACGGCCCTAGTAGAATGAGCCTTAGGCTTGAATGAAAGTGGTTGTTTTGAAGCTGAATAGACAAAATTTATGCAGTCCGAAAGCCATTTGGATAACGTGCATTTTGTTACTGCTATGCCCTTCTTATTATCTCTGAATGAGACAAACACTTGATCCGATTTCCTGCAATCCTTTGTTCTGTCCAGATAAAATCTCAGTTGCCTATGTACATCCAATTTGTGCAGCATGTATTCCAACTTGTTCGAATGGTTTTTGAAGAAGGTGGGAAGCTCTATAGAGTGATTGATATTAAGCACAGAACATACCTTTGGGAGGAATGACGGATTAGTACGCAAGGAGACTCTGTCTGGATGGAAAACCATGTATGGTTGCCTAACGGACAAGGCCTGTAGCTCTGATATTCTACGAGCTGAAGTGACAGCAATCAGAAAAAGAGTCTTCCAAGACAAATACTTAAGTGGACATGTTGAAGCTAGTTCGAAGGGTGGTAACGTAAGTTGGGATAACATCAAATTCAAGTTCCATGGAAAAACTGGATCCCGAATGGGTGGACGGAGGTGAAAGGTACCCTTCATGAAAGCTCTACAAAGTCTGTGGGACATAACTGTAGAGCCCCCTTCACCGACATGAAAGTTAGATATGGCAGCTAACTGTACTCTTATCGTGGATGTAGAAGCCCCTTCTTGAAAGAGTGTAGATAAAAATTCCAAGATTTTGTGTATCGGGGCCACCAAGGGATCTATACCTTGCCCTGATGCCCAACACGCAAAACGTTTCCATTTGCTCCTGTATAGGTTCCTGGTGGAAGCTTTCTGAGAAGAAACTAGAATGTGCTGTACTGCTGAGGACAAAACATCCGACCTGGCTAAATTGGGAAGCAGAGCAGCCAAGCTGTCAGTTTGAGGGACTGAAGAGATGGGTGAGGAACTCCCAACGAATGAGTCAATAGGTCTGGCACTGGGTCCAGAATCCACGGTTCCTCCATCTGGTGGGTTCGAAGAAAGGGAAACCAGATCTGTCGAGGCCAGAATGGTGCTATTAGAATGATCGTCCTTTCCAGACTCCTGGCTTTCTGTAGGAATTTGGGTATCAATGGAACAGTAGGTAATGCATATAGGAAACCCGGGGGCCAATCGTGCACCAGTGTGTCCTTGGGGGCACCCCCCGGAGGGGGAAGTAGGGAAAAGTAGCTTCTGCATTTGGCATTTAAGGGGGATGCAAAAAGATCGCAGCAAGGCTGGCCCCAACTGTGGAAAATTCTCTCCGCCACTTGATTTTTGAGGGACCACTTGTGTGGCAACCGGATGGCTCTGCTCAACCTGTCCGCGATGATGGATGACCCCAGGATGTGCGTTGCTATCAGAAAACTGCCTGTGGATGCAGCCCATTGCCAAATTCTCAGGGCCTCTCTGCATAATGGGCAAGACCTGGTTCCACCCTGTTTGTTTATGTACCAGACCACTGACATACTGTCCGTCTGAACTGCCACTGTTCCTAGAGGTAGGGATTCGTGAAAGTGTTGCAACGCTAGAAACACTGCTCTCAACTCCAGGACATTGATGTGCAGATTGTACTCCATCTTGGACCATTCTCCTTGGACCATTCTCCCCTGAAAAAGTCCCCCCCACCCCATCAGGGAAGCCTCCGTGGTTATTGTGGCTGTAGGGTTGGGTAGTACAAACGGGCGACCTATCGTTAGATCTTGGCTGTTCAACCACCACCGAAGATCCCATTTGCAAGATTCTGTGATCAAGATGTCGTGTGACAAAGGCAGTTGTTGGAACGACCACTGTGCGAAGAGCAGCCATTGGAGGACCCTCATGTGCATCCTGCCCAGAGGAACTGCAATAAGGGTAGCTGCCATCATGCCCAGGGCTTTCAGTACTTGCACAGCAGAAACTTTCTTGTTTCAAGGAAGAATAGCGACCTGATCCCTGAGGGCTGACACTCTTATCTTGGGAAGCTTGATCAGAGCTGTAGTAGTATCTAACTCCGCCCCTATGAATGAGACATGCTGTGAGGGCGATAAGGCAGATTTTTCGAAGTTGACTGAGATTCCTAAACAGGAACAAAGTTTGATTGTGTAGTCCCTGGCTTGTACAAGGTGATGCTTGGTGGTGGCGGTGAGGAGCCAGTCGTCCAGATACGGAAACACCCGGAATCCTAGCCGCCTCAGGTGAGACGTCACTACTGCTATGTATTTGGTGAACACCCTGGGGGCTGAGGTGAGACCAAAGGGCAGACCTCAAAACTGGAAATGACTGGCTCCCAGCCAGAATCGCAAGTGATCTCTGGACGCTCTGGCCATTTTGATGTGGTAGTACGCGTCCCTGAGATCTATAGAGCACATCCAATCGCCCTTCTGCAGAAAGAGAAGGATCGACTGTAGCGTGGCCATCCAGAATTTTTCCTTCCTTACGAAGGTGTTGAGTCTGCTGAGGTCCAATATTGGCCTCCAGTCCCCTGTTTTCTTTGGAACTAAAAAGAACCTTGAGTAAGTTCTGGATCCTATCTGGTCCGCCGGGACTGCTTGGATGACTCTTTTTTTCAAGCAGGTTTCTTATATCTATGGCTGCTTGATCTCGCAGATTGGTGGAACATCTGGAAATCTCTTTTGATCAGGGGGAATGGTTATAAATGGGATGTTCTATCCTCTGGTTATTATGCTTTTTACCCAAGAATCTTAAGTGAAATTTAGCAGTCCGAAAGCCATTTGGATAACGTGCATTTTGTTACTGCCATGCCCTTCTTATTATCTCCGAATGAGACAAACACTTGATCCGATTTCCTGCAATCCTTTGTTCTGTCCAGATAAAACCTCAGTTGCCTATGTACATCCAATTTGTGCAGCATGTATTCCAACTTGTTCGAATGGTTTTTGAAGAAGGTGGGAAGCTCTAGAGAGTGATTGATATTAAGCACAGAACATACCTTTGGGAGGAATGACGGATTAGTACACAAGGAGACTCTGTCTGGATGGAAAACCATGTATGGTGGCCTCACGGACAAGGCCTGTAGCTCTGATATTCTACGAGCTGAAGTGACAGCAATCAGAAAAAGAGTCTTCCAAGACAAATACTTAAGTGGACATGTTGAAGCTGGTTCGAAGGGTGGTAACATAAGTTGGGATAACATCAAATTCAAGTTCCATGGAAAAACTGGATCCCGAATGGGTGGACCGAGGTGAAAGGTACCCTTCATGAAAGCTCTACAAAGTCTGTGGGACATAACTGTAGAGCCCCCTTCACCGACATGAAAGTTAGATATGGCAGCTAACTGTACTCTTATCGTGGATGTAGAAGCCCCTTCTTGAAAGAGTGTAGATAAAAATTCCAAGATTTTGTGTATCGGGGCCACCAACAGATCTATACCTTGCCCTGATGCCCAACACGCAAAACGTTTCCATTTGCTCCTGTATAGGTTCCTGGTGGAAGCTTTCTGGGAAGAAACTAGAATGTGCTGTACTGCTGGGGACAAAACATCCGACCTGACTAAATTGGGAAGCAGAGCAGCCAAGCTGTCAGTTTGAGGGACTGAAGAGATGGGTGAGGAACTCCCAACGAATGAGTCAATAGGTCTGGCACTGGGTCCAGAATCCACGGTTCCTCCATCTGGTGGGTTCGAAGAAAGGGAAACCAGATCTGTCGAGGCCAGAATGGTGCTATTAAAATGATCGTCCTTTCCAGACTCCTGGCTTTCTGTAGGAATTTGGGTATCAATGGAACAGTAGGTAATGCATATAGGAAACCCGGGGGCCAATCGTGCACCAGTGTGTCCTTGGGGGCACCCCCCGGAGGGGGAAGTAGGGAAAAGTAGTTTCTGCATTTGGCATTTAAGGGGGATGCAAAAAGATCGCAGCAAGGCTGGCCCCAACTGTGGAAAATTCTCTCCGCCACTTGATTTTTGATGGACCACTTGTGTGGCAACCGGATGGCTCTGCTCAACCTGTCCGCGATGACGGACGACCCCGGGATGTGCTTTGCTATCAGAAAGCGGCCTGTGGACGCAGCCCATTGCCAAATTCTCAGGGCCTCTCTGCATAATGGGCAAGACCTGGTTCCACCCTGTTTGTTTGTGTACCAGACCACTGACATACTGTCCGTCTGAACTGCCACTGTTCCTAGAGGTAGGGATTCGTGAAAGTGTTGCAACACTAGAAACACTGCTCTCAACTCCAGGACATTGATGTGCAGATTGTACTCCATCTTGGACCATTCTCCCCTGAAAAAGTCCCCCCCACCCCATCAGGGAAGCCTCCGTGGTTATTGTGGCTGTAGGGTTGGGTAGTACAAACAGGCGACCTATCGTTAGATCTTGGCTGTTCAACCACCAGCGAAGATCCCATTTGCAAGATTCTGTGATCAAGATGTCGTGTGACAAAGGCAGTTGTTGGAACGACCACTGTGCGAAGAGCAGCCATTGGAGGACCCTCATGTGCATCCTGCCCAGAGGAACTGCAATAAGGGTAGCTGCCATCATGCCCAGGGCTTTCAGTACTTGCACAGCAGAAACTTTCTTGTTTCAAGGAAGAATAGCGACCTGATCCCTGAGGGCTGACACTCATCTCGGGAAGCTTGATCAGAGCTGTAGTAGTATCTAACTCCTCCCCTATGAATGAGACATGCTGTGAGGGCGATAAGGCAGATTTTTCGAAGTTGACTGAGATTCCTAAACAGGAACAAAGTTTGATTGTGTAGTCCCTGGCTTGTACAAGGTGATGCTTGGTGGTGGCGGTGAGGAGCCAGTCGTCCAGATACGGAAACACCCGGAATCCTAGCCGCCTCAGGTGAGACGTCACTACTGCTATGTGTTTGGTGAACACCCTGGGGGCTGAGGTGAGACCAAAGGGCAGACCTCAAAACTGGAAATGACTGGCTCCCAGCCAGAATCGCAAGTGATCTCTGGATGCTCTGGCCATTTTGATGTGGTAGTACGCGTCCCTGAGATCTATAGAGCACATCCAATTGCCCTTCTGCAGAAAGAGAAGGATCGACTGTAGCGTGGCCATCCAGAATTTTTCCTTCCTTACGAAGGTGTTGAGTCTGCTGAGGTCCAATATTGGCCTCCAGTCCCCTGTTTTCTTTGGAACTAAAAAGAACCTTGAGTAAGTTCCGGATCCTATCTGGTCTGCCGGGACTGCTTGGATGACTCTTTTTTCAAGCAGGTTTCTTATATCTATGGCTGCTTGATCTTGCAGATTGGGTGGAACATCTGGAAATCTCTTTTGATCGGGGGGAATGGTTATAAATGGGATGTTGTATCCTCTGGTTATTATGCTTTTTACCCAAGAATCTTAAGTGAAATTTAGCCAGGCCTCTGGGTATAAAGCCAAGCGACCCCCGACTGCCTCCAGAGCAGGAAAGTCGGGCCTCCACTCAGGAGTGCTAGAAGGGTTTCCCAGGGACGGTATCCCTGTCGCCCTGGTTCTGTGGACCCCCTCTGCCGCCTGGGCGGCGTCTTCCATTTCTTCCCCCTCCTCTGCCTCTGGAGGGGGCATCACTCTGTGTGGACTGGAAAGATCCCTGAGTCTTTCGGAACCACATTTTGCCGCCTCTTTGCCCTTTGAGGTATGGTCTGGTCTGGGTGGAAAAATGGACCCCTATGGCAGACAGAATCTTACCTTCTTGCTCACACCGAGTGAGAGTCTCCTTTACTTTGGGTCCAAACAGTGTGGCACCATCAAAAGGGGCATTGGTAAAGGAAGACTTGAAAGCTTCCGCAAAGGAGCACAGGTGTATCCAGGATTGTCTCCGCAGAGCGATCGCTGAAGCTGCAGCCCTACTCGAACCTTCGGCCGCATACGAAATGAGCCTCATGGACGAGTTTACTATCGAAGTGAGGGTGTCAAAGCTGTGCTGTTACCTTTTCTGAGACAGCAGCATCTGTGTTACCCTGGATAGTATCTCCCAGCTCCTTAAGGAGATCTCTCTGAAGTCGCATAAAGTGCGTAAGGTAGTTCAGCGAACGCATGGAAAAAGTCGCTGAACTGAAAACGCACTTCCCATACCAGTCCATAGTCCTAGAATCCTTGTTAGGAGGATGGACAGAGGAAGATGCCTCGGACATTTCCTTCTTCGTGGCTGCCGCTACCACCATAGCATCAACTGGGACTCCTTTAGTAAGATAAGTCTTGTCCTGGGGGGGCAGTGATATATTTATTTGGCCTCCAAGGGACTGGTTCCACTGAATCTGGAGTCTCTCACGCCCTTCGAGCTATTAGGTCCATTAACTCATCGAAGGGCAGGGTCACCTAGGAGGTAGAAGGTTGAGCCCCAAATGCCTTCAGCAACACCGATTCGTCCTCAGTGGGTGCGAGAGTCTGCCAATCACCCCTCTGCTTCAAGATCTCCAGGATGTCAGCAAATGAGACATCCTCAGAGGGGGACCGTGGGGACCCCTCTGACTCATCCAAATCGGTGTTCAATGTCAATGATTCCTGTGGGGAATCAATGTGCCTCCTCTTGCACAATTTCTTCCTCGGGACTTCATCAGAGGGGGCATCTGGTGAAGCTTCCGAGGAACAGGAAACACCCTCTGGGGCTGGCTGAAGCATTGGGTCTCTACGCTTGGCAGGGATCGCGGGTACAGAAACAGAACGTGGCCCTTTGGGGGAAGGAGAAGACGACTCCGATGAAGTAAATGTCTTTTCAGACAAGACCTTCCTCGTGATGTCGAAAGCACCGGAGCTCCGGGCCGAGGACCCCACCAGATCCGAAGAGCACTGTAGTTTCCCCAAAACCGGGACCACAGGCTCCGACCCCGAGGACGGAGCCAAGCTAATCTGTGCCGAGGCTCCAAGGGGAAGAGTCGGAACCGAAAGTTCGGTTCGACTCTCCGTCCCGGAGCCAAGGAGAGACCGTCGGCTCCGCGACTCCTCGACAGGTTCCGAGGGAGTGGAGGTCAGTGGTGCCGATTGCACTAAGGAAGGCTTCAGCACCGAGGGCTCAACAATCATCGGTTCCTCTTCTCCTGGCTCCGAGGACTCAATGGGTCTCGAAGGAGGATCTGCCGGAGACACAGGGACGGCTTCAAGTTTCGATACCAATTGGGATGAAACTGCAATGAGTTTGGAAAGAGCCGTGTTCTCCATGAGCTTCTGTACCACTCGATCCACGTCGGTGTCAGATAGCGGCCTGGAAGAATGGATCAAAGGGGCCGAAGATGCCACCGAACGAAGGATCGAGGATGGAGGCACCTCCGATACCGCCTCCAAGACCTGGGCCTCGATCAGAGACAATCGCTCGATGCTCAGCCCCGAGGTCTGTGGAGCCGGTGACCGAACCTTAGTAGAGGTGCTCAGAGCTGATGACCTGTGCTCCGATACCTTTGAAGACTTCGACCCCTTCAAAGACTTCGATGCCTGATCAGCCTTCTCCAAGGCTTCTTGAAAGTCTGGCTTTAGCAAGCCCCTTTCGATTAACTTCCTGCACCTTTTCTTCATGACCCTTCCACTGAAGGAGTGACAAATAGAATAGTCCTCCTGCAGGTGGAGAGGGCCAAGACAGTAGACGCAGGAAGCATGATTGTCTGTGATGGACATTTTCTGTCCACACTGGCATCTTTTGAATCCAGACTTAGCTTTCTCTGCCATGTCTAACACAAGTAACTAAGTTGACCAATAAGCTGTAAAGCTAGAGAAAATAATCTAACAACACAGTCAAATATTAAGCACTATATATCTATATGTAAATAGGTATGTATACATAAGAAAGCAACGATTATATAAGTATATATATATATATATATATATATATATATATATATATAAATGAACAAACACTGCATACAAGACTAACTACTAAAGAGTTAGTTATAAGTATAGATATAGTATCTAAAACTAAATTTTGTCTACTGCTGTCAGAGCCCTGACAGGACTAACTAGGCCTCAGCTGAAAGTCGAAACATTAACTATGAAAAAGTATACAAAAGGGAAGCCCCTATGAATAAACACACACACAGCTAATATTAAATATTAACTAATATAACTAGCTTTAAATAGCTCTAAATATAGTGAAAATACAAAAAGCTTTTACTGGCCCGAGCTCTCCTCGACGCGATCTGTTGCAGCGGCAAACTAGATCTGAGGGATAGCAGAGGAGGATCATGGGATATAGACTGTGCCTCGAGCTTCTCTTAGATGCAGAGCTTGTGATGCGGCCGACTCGGAGCCAAGGATCGGCTCCGAACCCGTGTGTAAGAACAAACGGCGAGATCAAACAATTTCACATGCCTTTTTACTACTACTTCTCTTTTCTTCTCCTTTTTTGGTATTAAGAAATGTAGGCATCACAGTTCAGAAAGAGAAGAAAAAGCATGTTTTCATTTAATAGGCTGAAATCTTGGGTTGTTGAGATGGGGAGGTGGGGTGAAAAAGAACACAGATCATATTGTATGTACAGATGATATGTTTAGCCTTACTTTTGCATAGGCGAATGTCTAAATTAAGGCCCTTGGCTTAATTTAATAACACATTTTAAGTGGAAACAAGTAAATATGAGAACACAGAATATAATGAAAAGTTTTCCTGTACCAATAAATGTTTCAGCTCGTCTTTTAGGTTGCAGTAGATGACTACATTTTTTTTCTCTTAGGTTTCCATGAGGACATACCAATAATAGGACAAAAAAAAAACAGAACACTGTTTTCTTCAAGGCTAAGTTATTGTTTTCATGTTAATTAAGGCCTGTGTTAGCTGCTGTCTATTTGGGACAAACTTTCTTATTAGGAGGGTTAAACTTAATTTCTTGAAGATGTTTACAAGTTATGTCTACTTGTATTAAGTTAACAGGTTATGGGGGTGTTCTGGGTGGGTTATGGTTTCTGTTTGAGGGGTTTTATTAAAACAAAAAGGCTTGCAAAATGTGACACACATTCCAATTTTGATGATCAGAAAAAATGCGAAAAGGATTAACCTGCCAAACATTACTGGGTGCATAGGTTCATAGGTAGGTATTAGGCTATCGGCCCAAGGGCCTACGTAAGCCTAGCCAACAAGGTTCCCTGGCTTATGCCATCCAAGAAAGTTATTTTCCTGTGCCACTGTCGAGCAGAGACACAGAAGTGATCCCCGGCGTGTATTTCCTATTTCCCATCCACTCATCAAGATTTTTCTTGAAGAGTGCTAATGAAGAACTTTGCTTGACATAGATGGGTAGCCTGTTCCAGAGTATGGGAAGTCTCTGGGTCAGGAATCTATCCCTCCAGCATGTCCTGTTTATTGTGGTGACATTGCTTAGGTCCCTAGAGCGTGTAGCTCAGAGGGATTGGGATTTCTTTAGGTGTAGCATGTCCAACAGCTCTGGCTTTGACATAGCTTTATATGTTAGGCAGAGATCACCTTGGAGTAGGCGATATGCTATGGAGTAAAGCTGGAGTTTTTTGAGGCGGTCAGTGTAGTGCATTTGTTTGAGGCCAGTAATTTTCTTTGTGAGGTACTTCTGTGGCCTTTCCAGCTGCTGCAGATGACCTGTGAGGTACATTCCAAAAGGGGTGTTGTACTCTATAATGGGTCTAATGAGTGTCGAGTAGACGGGAACAATAACCTCTTTTTTCCTGGATGAGAACCCTTTTATGATGAGGTGTGCCACATAGAAGGACTTCCTGACTACTGTGGCGATGTGACTATCAAAGCAGAGACTACTGTTCACCTGGGTCCCAAGGTCTCTTATCACACATTCGGTGTTAAGCAGATTGCTGCCTATGTGGTAGTTCATGGGTACATAGTTTTTACCAAAGGGGATGAAACTGCACTTTTTGGCATTAATCTTGAGGCCATGACTCTGACACCAGGCATCTGTCTCAGCGAGGCCCTTCTGTAGGATGTCCACATCTTTTGGGGACTTGACTATGGCTCCTAGTTTGCAGTCACCTGTGAACTTCTTTAGCCAGAGGCCTCCTGTGTTAGCCTGTACTTCAGAGAAGTAGATACCAAACAGGAGAGGTCCCAGGACGGAACCCTGTGGTACTCCACTTGTCACTGCTTTGAGGTCAGATTTGGAGTCTGCAACGTTCACATTATGGGTTCTGTCAGTGAGCCAGTTGGCAACCCATCTTGTGATGTAGGGATTTATACCTAGTTTAGTGAGTTTAGCTATACTTCCAGAATGGGGGATGGTGTCGAAAGCCTTGGCGAGGTCAAGATAGGCTGTGTGAACCACCTTACCCTCATCTACGGCTTTGGTGACTGCCTCAAAGAAGTCAATCAGGTTCAGGAGGCATTATCTGCCTTTCACAAACCCAAACTGGGTGGGTCCAGAGTTTGGAGGTTACCAATGTCTTTGTTTAGGAGTTCCATGATGATACGTTCAATGGCCTTGCAGACCAGGCTCGTCAGGCTAATAGGGCAATAGTTCCCAGGATCAGTGGTGGCTCCCCCTTTGTGGAGTGAGATAACTGTTGCTGTGTGCCATTCAGTGGGCACAAAGCCTGATGAAAAGCTATTATTGAACATGGTGCTTAAGTGGGGAGCCAGTTCATTCTGAAGTTCATGTAAAAGGCAGCCTGGGATGTTGTCCGGTCCCATGGATGCTGTGTTTTGCCTTTAGAGAGTGCAGCTTTTACCTGCATAGTTGTGATTACAGGGACTCTGCATTCTTCCTGTATAGGTATGGGCCCTTTGGGGGGGGGGGTAAAGTTAGTACTGAACCTATCTGCCAGGATGTTGGCAATATCAGTTGGTTCTGTAATGTTATTGCCTTTGTGCTGTAACTCAGAGCAGATCTGGGTGTTGCCATTGAGATTCTTGACATAGCTATAGAATGCTTTGTGGCTGTCCTTAAAATAAGTAGTGATTTTGTTTTTGTAGCTAGCTTTGGAGGATCTTATAAGGGATCTCAGCTTCTTACCGAGGCTGACCAGAGAACTCCTCCACTCATGGGATTTTACTCTCTTTTGCAACAGTTTCTTCCTTCTGTTGTACAGTTTGTTTATGGCAGGGGACCATCAGATTGGCTTCCTTTTTTTTTGGAGGATAGCGTCTTGGTTCTGTTTGAGATAGCACGATCCATGCAGTTGTGTAAGTGCTTATAGAGTGCATTTGTGTAGGATTCAACAGTTGTAACTGTATTGTCCATCTGTCATGAAGTTCATCATCTCTGTCTTAAGAAGCATGAAGTTGGCTTTGGAGAAATTTTTTACCATGGTTTCCTTAATGGGGGGTGGGGGCGGGACGTGGATATCAAGGGTGATTAGCTTATGTTTGGATCGGACCAACGAGGAATTGACTTCAGGTGTGGAACACCGGTCACTCATGTTGGTAATGACTAGGTCTAGGATATTGTTGCTCCTGGTAGGGGTGTGGATAAGTTGATCCAGGGCATTGGAGTTTATGAATTCCAGAAAGCATTGAGCTAAGGAGTTGGTATACAAGTACTTTTCCCAGTTAATGGTGGTGTAGTTGAAGTCACCCATTATTAGGGTGTTTGGTTGAACCCTAATATTTTCCAGTGCATCAAGAAAAGAGGAGTGGGAATCCTGGGGCATGGTGGGGGATCTGTAGCAAACTAGAATTTGGATTGCAGTTTTGCCCAAAGTTAGTTGCACTTGGATAACCTCGGATGCATTATGCTGAGCAACTAGCCTGGAGGTGTGGATATCCTTAATGAATATGAACACACCTAAAGGGCCCATCTCAATACCAAAAGATTGCCAAATTCCGATAATCACAGCCACACAGGTAGAAACAGCACTCTCCAAAACTAAGAATACAGCATCCATGGGACCAGATGACATCCCAGGCTGTGTACTACATGAACTACAAAATGAACTGGCACCCACCTAAGTGTCATGTTTAATCATAGCCTCACCTCAGGCTTCGTGCCCACTGAGTGGCGCACAGCTACAGTTATCCCGCTCCACAAGGGAGGATCCACCTTGGATCCCAGGAACTACTGTCCCATCAGTCTGACAAGCCTGATCTGCAAGGGCATGGAACGCATTATCATGGAACTTATAAACAAAGACATTGGCAACCTCCAGACACTGGACCCCACCCAGTTTGGGTTTGTGAAGGGCCGATCTTGTCTCCTGAATCTGATTGACTTCTTCAAATCGGTCTCCAGAGCTGTGGATGAGGGTAAGGAGGTCCACACAGCCTATCTGGACCTCGCCAAGGCCTTCGACACCATCCCCCACTCTGGAATCATAGATAAACTTACTAAGCTGGGCATAAATCCCTACATCACTCGATGGGTTGCCAACTGGCTTACTGACAGAACCCAGACTGTAAAAGTAGCTGACTCCAAATCCAGCTCCAGACAAGTGACAAGTGGAGTACCTCAGGGTTCAGTCTTGGGACCACTCTTGTTTGGCATCTACTTCTCTGAAGTACAGGCCAACAGTAAGGTACTCTGGCTAACAAAGTTTGCAGATGACTGCAAACTGGGAGCCATTACTGAATCCCCAAATGATGTGGATATTCTACAAAAGGGCCTTACAGAAACAGATGCCTGGTGCCAGAGCCATGGGGCTCAAGCTTAATGCCAATAAATGTATAGTCATCCCCTTTGGAAAAAAACATGTACCCATGAACTACCACATAGGTGACAGGACACTAAACATCGAAAGTGTGATGAGAGACTTAGGGACACAAGTGGACAGTGGTCTCACTTTCGATAACCACATCACCACAACAGTCAGGAAATCCTTCTACGTGGCACACCTCATCACTAAGGGCTTTTCATCCAAACAAAGGAGGTCATTGTCCCATTGTACTCATCCCTCATTAGACCCATTATAGAGTATAATGCCCCATTTGGTATGTACCTCACAAGACATCTGCAACAGCTGGAAAGGCCACAGAAATACCTCACTAAAAGAATCACAGGCCTAAAGCAGATGCCATATGCTGACCATATAAAAAAACTCCAGCTATACTCTGTGGCATATCGTCTACTCAGAGGCAATCTCTGCTTAACATACAAGGCCATATCAAACCCTGAGCTGTTGGACATGCTCCATTTAAAGAAATCCCAATCCCTCAGAGCCACATGCTCCAGGGATCTAAACCTTATTATCACAATGAACAAAACATGCTGGAGGGATAGGTTCCTGACCCAGAGACTCCCCATACTCTGGAATAGACTGCCCATACATATCAAGCAGAGCACCTCATTGGCCCTCTTCAAAAGGAACCTTGATGATTGGATGGAAGATAGGAAATTCACCCCGGGGATCATGTCAGTCACCCTGCTAGACAAGGGCCCAGAGAAGTAAATATTGTGGGAAAAAATTTCCAGGGAATTGTTATGGCTAGGCTTGCATAGGCCTTAGGGCCGATAGCCTAGTACCAACCTATGAACCTCCATCTTTGGTGTTTTGGTCCAGGTTACATGGCCGAAAAGTGTGGTATGAGTTATAGCCTGGTAGTGCAGGGGTGCTCTCTGGAGCCTTGAACCAAGTCTCAGTCACTGCACAGATATCGATGTTCTCTATTTTAAGGAGTGCTTTGAGTGAGCGCATTTTGAGATTTAGACTTCTAGTATTGAGAAGCATTACCCTCAGTTTTTGCTTGCCTGTTCCTGTTGCAATGGTGAATTTATTTGAACCTTGCCTAAAAAAGGCACTATAGGGGCAGCAAGAGCCTTAGCCAGTATCTGGAATCCCAGGGGCGACAGGTGCAGGCCATCTGTGGCAAAACATCGTGGTCTATCGACTATGTCATCCCAAGCAGACAGATACTAGATCCCCTTAGAATGACGGCTGGAAATAGACATTTTAAAAGACTGCCAGTTATAATAGGTGAGAATAATGGCTTGTTACCATAATGATGGCACTTTTCATATTATCTTGGAATGTGAATGGTCTCAAGTATTGACAAAAAGGAAAGAATATTTCACTATATTAAGAAATTCAGAGTGTAAATAGCAATGCTACAAGAGATACATTTCAAAAGAAATGAGCATGTGAATTTGATAAAGGATTTCAGGAAGGATATCCAGCTGATACAGGAGTGCTTATTATTATTTGCTAGAGGAGCGATAGTGATAGAAGAGGGAAAAAAGATAATAATGGCAGATATGTGGCAGTAAGGGGCTACTGGCAAGGGATGAGGATTATACTGGCATGAATTTTAATTCCACCTAAAACTGGAGCTTAAAAATTTTGGGAGAAATAATCAGCTTTTACTAGGGGAATATTACTTACAGTTGGAGACTAAAATTTGATTTGCAACAATGATGATGTATTTGGGGAGCCCTAGAAGGGAAAATATAACAAGAAAGGGTAGATTTCTGATGAAATTTATAAAAATATTTGGTATGAAAGATGTGAATTCAGTAGTAGGAGCTTGGGAGACAAATTACATATTAATCCTCAAGGTACAATAACTGGGCTAGACTAGACAGAAGTTATATTTCACAGGAACATGCGCATTTTAGTAGAACTCTTGCACACATCCAATAATTAATTTGGATCATGCGCCAATAATTACTATGAGTAAAAATGCAGAGTAAAAAAGTAAAGATGAAACACTGCACTTCTTCACCTAAATGTTAAAAAGAGAGGAATTTAAGGAATGGGTATTCAGGAATTATTAGGGAAGACAGAAAGTATCTAGAAGATATAGCTACTGAGCGGGATAACATGAAATTTGAGTTTAAAAATAGGATAGAAATAAAAGAAAAGGAGATCTGGTTAAGAATTAACAATAATTTGTTAGAGGGGCTAACAAAAGTTAATGTTTTACAGAATAAGGGGAATCTCACAGAACAGGAAGAGGTGCAATTGCAGAGTGCTAAAGAGAATATGTAAGTCCCTGGATTAAATGCATGAGTTTATAAAGGTGGCTGTTAAGAACTGCTGCTCGATAGAAACTAAAAAATCACTAAAATCTTTGGCACAATGACTTCGGCAACAGAAAGGAGAATGTGTTGTTGCCAAACTTTGTGAGCCTGTAACAAGAACAATAACCAGAGATCATATAGAGGTACTAGAGATACTTTGAACATTGTATAAAAATCTGTATAAAGCAGAGAAGTGGGGAAATCAAGAAAAAGGCACAGATGTAAGCCTTTATGGAAGGCTTAAATCAGCCCAGTTTGGGAAGAAGGTAAGGCTAAACAATTAACAGTTAAGACAGAAGAAAATGAGATAAAAATGGTGATGTATAACAAATATGCAGGAAAGTCTCCAGGAATAGATGATATTCTGGTAGAAGTTCCCCCCACATCTCTATACATCAAGCACCCTACCTGACGATCTAAGTGATCATTGCCTCACCTATATACTCAAATGTAAGGTTAGTTTCTGCTACCAACCAAGCTATAAAAATATCAGAAGCAAAAAAAAATTTGATCTCAATAAGTTTAACAATGAACTAATGGTATGTAACTGGTCAGCCCTAAAACACCTCCCCCCTAGATGAAGCTGCCACTACTTTAATACCAAATTCCTCACTGTACTCAATTATCATGCCCCCACACGTACCATGAGAATCAAGGTCAATGTTGCACCTTGGCTTACTAAAGATACAAAATCCAAAATCACACTCAGGAATAAAGCATGGGCAATTTATCACACAACTAAAACCCTGCCAGACCAACTTAAATTTAGACAACTCTAGAAATGATGCCAACAAATCTATAACTATAGATAAAAAGAATTACTACCATAAACTACAGCAAGTTGCACCAAAACAAACCACAAAAATTCTGGTCAGGAATTCATTCACTCCTCCACCCAGGACAAACCACCACCCTCTGCCACCAAACTATCCAATCATTGGCTAGCCAGCTCACTCCCACCGGCTCTAATCCAAATACTACCAATACCTATACCAATACATCCTTTACCTTCCAACCAGTGTCCACTCAACTCATTAAGGCCCTGCAGCAGATGCAATTGCATACCCCATCTCAATTCTAATCAACCGAACCATATCAGAAGCCTCCATCCCCGCCATATGGAAAATCTCACATGTCATACCTCTTCATAAGGGGGGCAGTTCCACCAAACTGTAACTACAGGCCCATAACAATTTTGTCTTCATTAGCTAAAATTAAGGAGAAGTGTGTTCATATTCAACTCAAGAAATATCTCACACAAAACAAACTATTATCCAACTCTCAACATGGCTTTAGGCCAAATCATGGCACTACATCAGCCCTCCTCTCTTTTACTAACATTATAAACCACAACCGTAACAATAACAAACTTACCTCTGCACTCTTCCTAGACCTCTCCAAGGCTTTTGACATGGTCGCTCACAAAATACTAATGAACACCTTGAAGGCCTTCACATTAGACAATCAGGCACTCCTATGGTTTGATTCCTACCTACAAGGCAGGCAGCAAGCTGTCCTGTGGCAGGATAAACTATCCTCATGCCTCCTCATCAGACCAGGAGTCCCCCAGGGCTCAATACTAGGTCCCTTTCTCTTCTCCATCTTAAATGAAATTAGCACAATCATACTAGAGGCTGCCTGCATTCAATATGCAGACAACTCCACCTTGATTTGTTCTGCCACCAGCCCAACAAATCTTGCCACAATAACCCAAGACACCTTTAGCTTGGTTGAAAAACAACTACTAAACCAATGTCTAATCCTAAATCCCAAAAAAACTTAGTTATTCCTCTTCGCCCCTACGCATAGGTCCACCCCGCCAACCTTCAGTATAACAGTTAGTAATGGGACCATTATCTCCCCAGATACTCAAACTAAACTCTTGGGTGTCACAATTGATAACAATCTAAGGTTCGACGTGCACATCAATCAAACTATAAAAAACATCAATAAAATATTCTCTCTATAGGATCAAATCTTTCCTCACCCCAGCCACAAGCATTGCAATCACCCACTCCCATCTACTATCTACCCTTCTCTATGCCTCTCCTCTTTTCTCTTACCTGAGCAAAACTGATCTCAATAAATTATCATCTTGTTATAACCATATCGCCAGATTTGCTACTGACACACCCTACCGAACCCACCACTGCCACAACCTAAATCTCCTAGCCTGGCTCGAACTACCTCACCTTCTACAACTCATCCAGCTCATAGTTGCCCATAAAATCCTCCACTGGCCAGAAAATACTCCTGCCCTAAAAAATCTGCCTCTACAGCAACAATCGACCACTCTGCTCCTCCACCAAACTCCTAGTTCAAACAGTAAAATGGTGACTCGCTCTTTGCTAACTCTGTCGAAAAGATATGGAACTCACTACCACCAGACCTGACCCTAGAACCTTCACTAACCATATTCAAAACCAAGATCAAATATTACTTTAAATCATACTGGATATGTCCCTGCACCAACCCTAACACCCTGTCCATCTCACATGCCTCTCCTCTATAAATGTCTCCTCTTCAGCCACAACTCTATATATCACAATGGCCAAAACCATAGCTAAAACTACTCATTATATTCTTAATCCTGAAGGTAATATGCTGCTACCTGTTTACATATTCTTGCATTGATATGTAAGCCTCTGGTGTTATGTGGTGTTGTATTGCTTTGTTTTGTAACCTATGAGTAAATGTAACTTGGGTGTATATGCCATACACCAACTGTTCTGATAATTGTATTGTGTGCATGTACCTTGGAGCTTTTCTCCCCGGGCCTCCGCTGAAAATGGACATTTATCCAGTCGGACCATCCCGGTTAACAAATGTAAAATAAATAAATAAATAAAAGTTTGAAAGCTAGACTAGAAGAAAGTGATAAAGATCTGGAAGGTTTTGTCTAAAAGTATTTTAAAAACAGGGGAGGCACCAACATCCCAGATGGTAAAGGCCCACCAGATTCAGCTTCATATAGGCACATTTCAATTTTAAACAGTGATTATAAAAGGGTTGATTGTCTATAATGGCTTAAAGAATGACAAAGGTGATGCCAGATAGAAACACATGGCTGAACGTTATTTTGTGTAGGAGAGGTAAACATTTGACAACATTAACAGAACAATTACAATCCACAGGGAAGCAGAATGTAAGGAAATACTGCTGCTGTTGATGGGTCTGGATGTAGAGATAGCATTCGACAGAATAAGATGGGATTTTTTGACTACGGCAATGGAAGCATTTGCATTTCTTGATAAAATAATAAGGTTAATTAGACAGATATACGAGGGGTTGGAGGCAAACATTAAAGTAGTAGGGTTCCTCTCTGATAAGTTGTGTCTGAACAGAGGAACCAGCCCAGGGGTGTCCTCTTTCTCCTTTGTTGTTTGCATTTTATTTAGAACAACTGGCAAAGAAAATAAGGGACTCAGAAATACAAGAATATAACTGACATTGTGTTCTAGAAAGGTTGGCTTTATTTGCAGATGATATTATTTTATACCTGAAGTAACCAGAAAAGGACATGTCAGTTTTGTAGAATATTCTAAGATAGTTCTGTGTCTTTTCAGGATATAAAATTAATGAAAACAAAACAAAAGCTATATCTATACACTCTGTACCTACACATGAATTGGTTTACCAATATCTATACTTATGGGGACAGGATAAAATGAAGTATTTAGGAATATGAATTAAAAATGATTCTGTTATGGTAGATAAGGATATGTGAGAAGAGACTTAAAACAAGATAATGCAAAAACTGAGAAACGTAAGTTCTTTCTATGGATATGGATATCAAGATACAAGCAGTACAATGTTTTTACAGATCAGGTATATTTTTTCAACCAGAGAAGAAGATGTGGATAGTAATTAATAAAGAATTGAAGGATTTTATCTGGGAGGTGAAGAGAGCAAGAGTCAAGTGGGCTAAACTGATCCAGCCAATAGAACAAGGAGGTTTAGGCTTGCCTCACATAAAGGGATATTTTAGAGCTCTTGTACACAGCACAATCAGAAAGCTACAGTTCAAAATGGAAAGGGATGATGATGAAGGAGAGGGGTAATTTAAGAAAAAAGGAAAGAGTAGGATATTGTATTCAGATCCTTAAGAAGAATAACAACAGTCATACAGAATATTATATTCATAAAGTAGCAGAATGTATACTAAGAACTAAATCAACAAGGGAATGGAGAAAGGAGATTCTGTCAATAGGGGTAACTACAATCAAGGGTAGAGTAGAGAGAATAGGGATGAGGGAGCTTGAATATTCTGGAGGAAGCTGGTAAGGGAACAAAGGTATTGGAAACAAATACTTAGAGATGAAAAGGCAACAGACTGGGATGGGGCCAAGAAGACATTTGGATTGCAGACTGATTGCCTTCCTTATCGGGAATTGATATCAGAGTATAGATAAAGAGAAAGGGAGAGGTGAATCTGAAACAAAAACGACCTGCACTGGTTGAGTTTTTAAATGAATCTAGAACAGATGTGGCTGTTAAAAGGGATAATTAGTAGGACATATAAAATAATGTATTATAACTACAGGAATCAATCAAATGAGGTCAGAAACATTGGGAAGAGGAATTAGATAAGCAATTCACAAAGAAACAATGGGTGGACAGATGTAGATCTCCCAATATACAACAAAATGTACAAGATTTAGGATTTTGCCTGGAAGGGTTTGCATAGATACTTTTATACCCCAAGCAGACTCCAAAGGATTTTTCTTCAGGTGGACGGCAAATGTTGAAGGTGCAATGGGGAAGAAAAAGGTACCTTGCAGCATATGTTCTAAAAGTGTAATCAGTTGGCAGACTTTAAAAATTCCCTAAAGAGTACTCTGTGAAGAAACACTAGGCAAGCAAATGAGTTTAACTAAGGAAATGATTTTTAGAGCTAGGATGCAGGATCTGAATTGCCTAGACATAGTAATGCCTTGTTTTTAATTCTGGTGGGTACCAAAAAAAAAAAAAAAAAAAAGCAATTACTAGAACATGGAAATCAAAGTCTAAACCAACCATACTTGAAGTAGTGAATATTGTAACAGAGATAACCTACCATACCTGTTGTGCCAGTCACACAAATGCTGGATTTCATTTGCTCTGCATACAGTAGCTTCTGCTCACTATCACTCCTAGTCACAATAACAGTAAAGAACAATAAATCACAAACTATTGCAGGATTGTTTTAGATCCATTGGGTGAATCTTCCTGCAATGACTATCGCAAACTGGTTAAAACATCTGCTGCCTCTGAAGTGTCTTTTTTTCAGTAACTTCTTGTTTATGGACCTCACTATGCAACAGAATTGAAATCAGCCAAAATTAATGTAGCACTGATTAGTGCTAGCAGTCTGAAAAATAAAATGCCTGATCTTGAGCTTTCCCAGTTCTCAAGCACATTCATATCTATATAATTACCAAAAAATATTTTATTATAGATACCACTCTCATTATAACAGGATTCAGCATCCATCACACATTCAGACCATCTCATAGCTGTGGGGGATATTCATATCAATCTAAATCCTCATTATGACATGTCAGATCCCACTAGATCATCTTCTTTTGTCCCTAACTGGCAGCTGGCGGAGGTGGTTGACCCCATAGTCAGTACACTGCTGTGAGTGCCGCTGGATTCCAGACTTCCTTCACGATGCCTTTCCATTCTGTTCAGTCCATGGCAATGTTTCTGGCCTCCAGTAGGTTGAGAGATCAACCTCTCAGGTCCTCTTAAACCTGTTTAGCCCACATCTTCTTTGGTGTAGATTTGTGAACTCTGCAGTGCGCAGGGCATTCTCTTCATAATAGTCTATATGGCAAGTGGCGGGTGTCCATCCTGCACGTGTCTAAACCAGCACAGCCTCCTATTCTGAATCTGTTGGCTGATCATTGGCTGCTGATCACATCTGGACCAGATGCTCTTGTTTCTAATGTGGTCATTTAGCGAGGTTTCCATGATTTGGTGCAGGCATTGCATTTAGAAAACCTCAAGGTTGTTCAGATCTGGCTTGAGCAGGATCCACATTTCCGATCCATAAAGGAGAACTGGCAAGATCAGTTCCCAGAAAAGGTGAATCTTGGTGGCGATAGAGATGTTTGTCCTCTTCCACAGGCACAAATGCTGCGGTGGCGTGTCTATTCCTGCTATGGACTTCAGCTGTTGATGATACATTCTGCTCCTGGACCAGCAAACCAGATACTTGAATTCTTGCGTTTGTTCAATATGAACACCCCTGGGGTGGACGATGGCATGTGACCCATTGGTTGCCATCACTTTGGTCATGCCCGCATTTATCCATAGGCCATATGATTCGGCGATGCACGCAATGTCATCGAGGATATCTGTGGCCTCAGCATCACTGCATGAGAAAATGGCACTGTCATCTACGAACATCAGGTCAGTCACAGAAATGGCTTCATGGGATCCGAATATAGAGAGGATAAGTCAGTAAGCAAAGGACAGCAGTAATGCTGAAACTGAATTTATCCTCACGTCTTGGCGAGTACCTTCACTTGGTGGACCCTGTTTTTCACAAAATCTCACCAAGACGACACTGATATATAGAGTGTATTTTATATAACATACATCATGGGCAGAAATAGGTAAAAAATTAAAAAAGATACCTGGATCCGCAAGATTCGTGATAAAAAAGTGCTGGTGCCAGGACTGGAAAAATTGACAGTGTAGAATCCCAAACTACAGAAACATTCCTACAATGGGGCCAGGACAGGCCCAGGAGGAGGATGCCCCCTCCCCTCCCACTGCAGAAGGAAGTAGCAGTCCACAAAAACTGATAGGCCAAAGAAGAACCATAAAGACGATAGAGTGGACTATTGAGGATAAGAAATAAATTATGTATTGTTACTATTATGCAAAAGGTACAGACTTTCCAGACACAATATATACAAAAAGATTGAGAGAAGTTAACGAAAAGACAAATACTTCCACAAGAAAAATATCAGAAGCTTCAAATAAAAAAGTGTGTTCATTAACACAACAAATTTGTGAAAAAACATTATATAGACCAATAAACTTTGATCTGTTTGGAAGAAGAAACATCTGAGGAAGTGTGAAAATATAAACAACAAAACCTAGAGATTTTTCAAAAGTACACAAAAAATATGGACATGGGAAAGAAAGAAAGATTTGATATGGTGCAATATTTATACAAAGTTGAAAGCCAAATTAATCAATACAAAAAAGGCAGCTCCAAAGATATTCGAAGAGCAATACAAGTAAAGGCATCCAGATGTGGAAAATTTCACAATAAAAAACAATATCATAAAGGCAGAAAGTAGAAAAGAAGATTAGTAAAGTAGAAGTTAAAAAAAAAAGAAGCTGAAGTTATGGAATGCCTGCGAAGTGAAGGATTTGCTGTAGAAGGTCTAACACAGGTTACATCACAGCATGATGGAACGAGTCCCCAAAGTAAGGAAAAACAGGAAGATCAGGAGACATCTGAAGAAGAAATATGGACATTGGAAAGAAAAAGAGATTTAATATAGTGTAATATTTATGCAAAGGCAAAAGCAAAACTAATCAGTACAAAAAGAGCA
>NC_056741.1:1812515129-1812555640 GCF_019279795.1 Protopterus annectens | reverse complement strand
GAATCCTTATTAGGAGGATGGATAGGTACTGAAGGATCAGCTAGTTCCTTCTTGGTGGCTGCAGCCACCACCATGGCATCCGCCGGTACACCTTTTGTTAGGAATTGCTTGTCAACTGGTGCTGTAATGAATTTAGATGGCCTCCGGGGGTGGGTTCCACCGAATCCGGGGCCGACCACGCCTTCCGAGCCACTACTTCCATAAGGGGTCGAAAGGCGGAGACACCCAGGAGGGGGGGGGTTGAGAACCCAACGCCTCCAGGTACACCGACTCATCCTCGGAAGGATTAAGGGAAGACCAGTTCCCCCTCTGCTTCAGGATTTCTAGGATGTCTGAGAAAGAGACATCCTCAGAGGGGGACTTTAGATCCCTCCGACTCATCCAAGTCGGTGTCAGATGTAATAGACTCAGGGGAGTCCACATGCTTCCTCTTACATGTCCTCTTACGCAGAGGCTCCGCTGACAGGTCAGGAGAAGCCTCGGAAGAGGAAGAAATTCCCAGTGGGGAAACCTGAGGCGTTGGATCTCTGGGTCCGGGAGCAAGAGAGTGAGAAGAGACATCAGCAGGCACTGTAGTGGGAGGAGCTGATGGAGCTGACCGTTGACTAAGCCCTGGGGCTAGCACGCTCCTCATCACCTCAAAGGCTCCCCTATCAGAAAGGCCAGAGGGCCCCCGCTCCGAAGAGGTAGGAACCCCAGGTCACACCGACAGGGAAGGCTCCGAGGCTGATGTCGGGGTCGAGCTCACCAGCGCCGACGCTCTGAGAGGGAGAACGGGGTCGGACAATGGTCCGATGCCACTCGCCCCCTCAGAGCCGACGAGAGAGATCAAGTGCCCGGATCCGTCCAATGAAGGTATCAAAGAGGAGATCGGAGCGGAAGACGAAGGAACCGAAGGGGGAGGTATCGGCTCCGACGCCACAACGGTCACGGCTCCGAACTCTGAGGGAGAGTCGAAGGAGGAAAAATAGGTGGTCTCGTAATAGCCACCGTCTGATGAGACGGGCTAGAGATCATCTGGGCCAATGCCTGAGACTTTAACAGCCTACTTACCACTCTCTCAAGGTCATGATCTGAAAGTCTGGACGACCGAGATGATCGGCTCCGATGGCTCCGCTCCGAGAGCAGGGGTGACCTTGGAGCCGAATGGATGGACTCCAATGAAGGGGATCTTGACCTCTTCTTAGATGGAGCCAACGGAGCCGAAGACACGTCGGCTCCAGCCGGAGCCGACAGCGAAAGCACGGGCTCAGAGGTATCTGCACCGAGTGGTGCCGAGACCGGAACTTGTGACTCAAAGGGATCGGCTCCAGCCGGAGCCGATCTAGGCACAGACAAGGAGCCAGCAGCTGAAGGCTTAGTACTTGGAGCCGATGGTTTTGCAGGTTTCGAGGGCCTCCCCGACGCAGACTTAGTCGGGGAGCCCTCGGGCTTTAACAAGCCCCTCAGTATCAATTTATTCCTGCGCTCCTGCAGGACTCTTGGACTGAATGCATGACATACTGAACAAGAGTCCTGCAGGTGCAGGGGTCCCAGGCAGTAAACACAAGAAGTGTGATTGTCTGTCAGAGACATTTTCTGACAGCACGAGTAACACTTCTTAAAGCCTGAGACCTTAGCTTCTTTAGGTTCCTTCGACATAACAGTGTCGAGGGTTCACAAATGTAACAGAAAAACACACACACACTCACACTCTTGAAAATTATAAAATAACAATAAAATGTTAATAGGGATACTGACACACCCAAACACTCCACAGGATCCCTAAGAAAAATGAGGAAAGGGGCAGGCTTAAGACCTAACCTAAGAGTGGAGGGGGAGGGATATAAGGGATAAAAAGGGAAGGTATATAAAAAAGTAATAGAGTTAAGGGTAGTTACTGACTATTGAAAGAAAAAACTAGGCGAAAAATTAACTCAAAAAGGGTGACTGAACAGTCAATATATAAGACTTACCAGGAGCCGGTAAAAAAACTCACCTCGCAAGCGAAAGCGGCAAACTAGATCTGGGGAGTTATTGCCTAGCATCACGGGATATAGGGTTGCCTCGAGCCGGTAAAATAAGCTCTCGAGCTTTAGTAAGTGGCCGAGTCGGAGCCGAGGATCGGCTCCAAACCTATCCAGCAAGAATGAAGGCGAGATTGACAACTTAACATCATCTTTTTTTCTTACTATTAACAGTACATAGCCTTTTTCTGTTAAACTTTTTACTGATTGTTTCTGGACTGTGCTTACCTCTGGGCTTGGTTCAACCCGCTCTGTTCGCCTACCCTACCCCCAATCCGACCCACGGGCCACTTTCCTTAAATTTATTAACCTAAACCACACCTTTCTAACTCATTATCCTATAACTTGAAGCTACCTCATCCAACACACCCAAAATCTCCCCTCCCACCTCACTAACCATTATTTCATCCCTCATATAACAGTCTCCACATCACTGTATTAGTACATTTCTGTCTCTACTACACTGCAGACACCAACCCACCCATATTTTCTCCTATTTCCCTACTATTTCACCATGTCAGTTATCACCACTCTTTTGAGCAACTCTCTCCTAATCCTCTCCCTAGCCTCCCACTTCACTACCTTCATCACATCAAACATAACACACTACACCTCTCAGACACTCCCCACTATTACATACCATAAAAAAAAAATTCAACCTGAGAAGTATCACAAAAAAAATAGCGAATTTCATGCAGCACTAGCGACCTACACTCCTGATACAGTAACTATGATAGAGACATGGCTAAAACCCCACATTAAGGATGAGGCAATACTTACTAGTGGTTGTAATGTTATTAGACAAGACAAGCTGAATAAATATGGAGGCATTGCCATCATTTATAAAAATTTCCTCATAATTGAAAAATTAATCTGTACTCCCCCAGATCTATCAGAAGCAGAAATTCTAAGCACCAGATGTGAAGTAAATCCACATAAAACCATCATAGGTATTGCCTCCTACCTACCACTAGGAAATAATTAACCTACCACTGAAAGTCTCCAAAGCTAGCTACGAAAACAAAATAATCACTAATTCTAAGGACAATCACAAAGCAATCTATAGCTATGTCAAGAATCTCGATGGCAACACCCAGATCTGCTCTGAGTTATAGCACAACGGCAAGAAAATTACAGAACCAACTGATATTGCCAACATCCTGGCAGATAGGTTCAGTGCTAACTTTACACCCCCCCACACCCCCTAAAGGGCCAATATCTATACAGGAAGAATGCACAGTCCCTGTAATCACAACTACACAGGTAAAAGCTGCATTCTCTAAAGCCAAAAACACAGCATCCATGGGACTGGAAAACATCCCAGGCTGCGTTTTCCACGAACTTCAGAATGAACTGGCTCCCCACTTAAGCACCATGTTCAATAATAGCCTTGCATCAGGCTTTATGCCCAGTGAATGATGCACAGCATCAGTTATCCCACTCCACAAAGGGGGAGACACCACTGATCCCAGGAACTATCGACGTATTAGCCTGACGAGCCTGGTCTGCAAGGCCAAGGAACGTATCATTATGGAACTCATAAACAAAGAAATTAGTAACCTCCAAGCTCTGGATCCCACCCCATTCGGGTTTGTGAAAGGCAGATCATGCCTCCTGAACCTGATCGAATTCTTTGAGCCAGTCACCAAAGCCGTAGATGAGGGTAAGGTGGTTCACACAGCCTATCTTAACCTCGCCAAGGCTTTCGACACCATCCCCCATTCTGGAATTATAGCTAAACTCACTAAGCTAGGTATAAATCCCTTCGTCACAAGATGGGTTTGCCAACTGGCTCACTGACAGAACCCACACTGTAAAAGTTGCAGACTCCAAATCTGACCTCAAAGCAGTGACAAGTAGAGTACCACAGGGTTCAGTCCTGGGACCTCTCCTGTTTGGTATCTACTTCTCTGAAGTACAGGCTAACACAGAAGGCCTCTGGCTAACGAAGTTCACAGATGACTGCAAACTAGGAGCCATAGTCAAGTCCCCAAATGATGTGGACATCCTATAGAAGTGCCTCGCTGAGACAGATGCCTGGTGTCAGAGCCATGGCCTCAAGCTCAATGCCAAAAAGTGTAGTGTCATCCCCTTTGGTAAAAAGTCTGTACCCATGAACTACCACATAGGCAGCAATCTACTTAACACCAAATGTGTGATAAGAGACCTTGGGACCCAGGTGGACAGTAGTGTCTCCTTTGATAGTCACATCACCACAGTAGTCAGGAAGTCCTTCTATGTGGCACACCTCATCATAAAAGGGTTCTCATCCAGGAAAAAAGAGGTCATTGTTCCCCTCTACTCAACACTCATCAGACCCATTATAGAGTACAACGCCACTTTTGGAATGTACCTCACAAGACATCTGCAGCAGCTGGAAAAGCCACAGAAGAACCTCACAAAGAGGATTACTGGCCTCAAACAAATGCCCTACACTGACCATCTCAAAAAACTGCAGCTTTACTCCATAGCATATCGCCTACTCTGAGGTGATCCCTGCCTAACATATAAAGTTATGTCAAACCCAGAGCTGTTGGACATGCTACACCTACAAAAATCCCAATCCCTCCAAGCTACATGCTCTAGGGACCTAAACCTTGTCACCACAATAAACAGGACATGCTGGAGGGATAGGTTCCTGTCCCAGAGACTTCCCATACTCTGGAACAGGCTACCCATCTATGTCAAGCAAAGTTCTTCATAAGCACTCTTCAATAAAAATCTTGATGAGGGGATGGGAAATAGGAAACAAACCCCGGGGATCACTTCTGTGTCTCTGCTTGACAGTGGCACAGGAAAATAACTTTCTTGGGTGGCGTAAGCCACGGAACCTTGTTGGCTAGGCTTACGTAGGCCCTTGGGCTGATAGCCTAGTACCTACCTATGAACCTAATCTTGGGCTTCCTCTACTTTCAACCAAAAAACTACAGTACTAGGTGATTTCAACTGGGACTGGGTATCCTGCTCATCTGACAACCCCTGCAATTTTATCAATTTATTCAATTTCAGCAAAGCTATAACCTTCCCCACTAGAATTGATAAACATACTAAGAAAGAATCTAATCTAGACTGGATACTAACCAATAAGCCCAACTTTGCCCACCAGGCTAGGTGCCTCTCCGATTCTCTCAGCAAACACTCCCCTACCTTTCTTCTAAGGAAATGCATTCACTTCCCATGTAATGTCATTTTCAAACACATACACAACAACAGAATTTTTCCTCTACCATCTTAAATTCCCTACTTCAAAACAACAACTGGTCACCTCTAAAATCACTCCACCTAGACAAAGCTGTACAATATTCTAATGATACCTTCCTCAAAATCCTTAATATCCTCACTCCAGCAAGAAAAAATTGCTCAAAAGCCAAAATCCTACTTTGGATAAACTAAATTGCTAAATATTTTATTAAACAAAGGGATCGAGCCTGGACTGCTGATCAAACCTCCAAAACCTCAGAAAACCCCAACTCTTGCAAACAACTAAGAAACCTAACTATCAAGCAAATATTATCCAACAAAAAAAATCTTATTTTCTAGCTTGTCAGCAAAAACACACAAATAACCCCAAAAAAGTATGGCAAAACATTAACTACCTCCTCAACCCTGAAAAAACCTCTACCCCTGCACCACTTAAAAAAAATAGCACTGAATGTTTAGCATCCCAATTTAACTCTCATTTCATTACAACTATCACCTCCCTTTTAAACAACAACAAATCTAACCAACCACTTACAGTGCATACCCCTACTAACATTAAACCTAACTACTTCTCTTTTACACCCATACAAACCTCTTATATACAAAAACTCCCATCAAAACTAAAACCTACCTGTTTAGCAGCTGACCAAGTCCCTAATGACTTCTGAAAAACTGCTGCAAGCTCATTTGCCTATTCGACATCTATCCTAATTAATTGTTCCATCGCAGAACAATATGCCCTCATACTGTGGAGAATATCCCATATCATCCCCCTCCACAAGGGAGGCCCATATAATGATCTCTCTAATTATCGGCCCACTGCCATTTTCTCATGCTTAGCTAAAATATTAGAGAAATGTATCCATAAGCGGCTCCTGGAGCACCTCACTACAAATAATCTTTTATCTAGTTCACAGCACGGCTTCCGTCCAAACCACAGTACCTCCACAGCCCTCAAAAGTTTACCTAACTACATCAACTTCCTCAAAAACAATGAACAACTACTCTCTACTATATTCCTTGATATGTCCAAAGCTTTAGATAAGCTATCCCAACAACTACTACTCAACACACTATGGTCCTTCAACCTCAACTCTACAGCTCTCAACTGGTACTTTAGCTACTTTACTAATCGACAACAGGCAACTAAATGGGATAATAAACTCTCCACACTCCTCCCAGTCTCTGTTGGGGTTCCTCAGGGTTCTATCCTTGGCCCTCTCCTTTTTATTACATTGACAAATAGTTTAAAGACTGCCACTAAATCTTCTATCATTCAATATGCTGACGATGCTACTCTTATTTCCTCTGCTCGCACACCCCAAGAACTCCAATGTAAACTGCAAAAGTAATTTCTAGATACTGAAAATTACCTAAATGAACTTCATCTCATCCTAAACCCAAACAAAAAAAGTAATGATCTTCTCTAACAGGAAATCCAAAGTAAAACCACCACCTCTCTCTATCTACTTCACTAATGGCACTATAATACAACCAGTTAACTAAACAAAACTACTTGGTGTCACAATAAACAACAACCTAACATTCAATAAACACATATCACTCACAATTAAGAAAGTTCACATCAAACATGGTGTACTCTATAGGGCCAAACCTTACCTTACTCAAAATGCCAGACTAGCCACAGCCAGATCCCACCTCCTATTAACTCTTCTCTACTGTTCTCAACTTTTCACTAACATGCGCAAGTCTGACTTGCATCTACTTTATTGCTGCTACAAGAAAATAGCAAAATTTGCTGCTATGTACCCAACAGGACCCATCATTGCCTTGCTCTTCAAAATTTACACTGGCTTAAATTTCCCAATTTATTTCTCAATCAGCTCACCACTGCCCACTCCATTATCCACATAGCTGAAAACTGCCCTGCACTCTCCAACCTAGTGCAACAAAACACCAACCCCAGGACCCTTAGAACATCCGATAAACTTATACTCAAGGTAACAAAGTCCCATAATTATTTTGGTGACTCTCTCTTCTCCTTTAAAGTAGCCAAACAGTGAAACCTATTACCCCAAAATATCTTAAAAAACATGAATCGTCATAGCTCAAAAAAACTCCTAAAGGAATACCTTATTCAACTATGGCTATGCTCCTATAATACTCTTGGCTAGTTTCTCATGCCTTTGATTCAAATGTTTTCTATTCTTCTATCTTTTTGTCTTACTTCTACCAAATGAAAATACTACAATGGTTTTTAGTTATATATCTAATGAGTTTCATATTACTGTCTGCAGTAAGGCTTAGGAAATATAATGTTTTCTGTTTAACATTCCCCTTTTTTGTAAATTGTGAGTATTGGCAACTGTCAAATGTTTTCTATATTGCTTGTAAATCTTTAAAAAATTTTTGTAATCTTTTTGTACTGTTATGGAGATTTTCTCCCCGGGTCTCTGCTGATAACGGGCTACTTGCCTTACTCTACTTACGTTACTTACTCCACCCGGTTAACAAATGTGAACTAAATAATAAATAAATCAATAAAATGTACTTAATCAGGGCTAGCAAATGCCTAAAGTGCACCATTAAAAGGTACAAAGCACGTTTTGAGCTAAAGGTTGCTACTGTCCCTAAAAGGAATCAAAAGACCTTCTTCAGCCATATCAGGAAAATCATGTACACCTCTAAGCTGATACAAAATGGTAATACTTACTCTGATTACCAGTTTCCTTGCTGGCAAGTTCAGATCCAGCGTCTCTCTGACTATGCGCCCCACTTTCCCCTAACAACCCTTTCTGTGAAAATTACCCTACAAGTCCTATATATGCCCTATCTAAAGCAAACTACTAGCTCTACGAGTCCTGATAACACAGTTGCTTCCTGATAAGTGCAAATGCAGCCTAGCTTAGCCAGTTCTGAACCTATTAAATATAAGTATCACTACTGACTATATCACAGAGGTGTAGAGAACTGAGACAGTGGTACTACTGTATACAAAAATCTAGAGCACAGATCACAGTAATTATAGATCTGTAAGTCTCACTATTATCGCCTAACGTCAAGGAATGCATCATCACTGAACTCAAACAAACAGGATACCTTCAGTCCCATGACCCAAATTACTTTGTTTTTAAGAACGGCAGATTGCATTTGTTAATTTATTTGATTGTTTTGAAAGGCCTAATGAGGCCTTGGATAAGGGTCTATATTAGAACATCAAAGTTTCAGAACTTCAAATGTTCTAATATCGAACCCAATTCAGCGAATGCTGACAACATCAAACATTCAGAACAGCGAATCTTTTTCCTAGGGAAAAAATTTGCTGTTCTGAAACACATACACACAACACAAGCACACCAAACAAACAGCAATCCACACACATACACCTAAAATCTTGCATCTAACCCCACACTAAACTGTACATACACCACTAACTATCCACTTACCTTAACTCAAACCCTAACCCTAAGGTCCGTCACTAGCGCACACTCACCTCACCCACGCCCTAACCCTAACTCACCTACCCCCCTTAACCCTCACGTCCACACAATCGCACACTTACCTGACCCACGCCCTAACCCTAACTCACCTAACCCGAACTAATCCACACAATCACAAACGTACCTGAACCTGACCCATAACGTTTCATCACAGTGCTGAAAATAGCAAAGCGATAGAAATGGACAACCGAATTCTTACCCTGGGAAAAAATTCAGTTTTCTGCAGATTCGCTATTTTCAGCATTCGCTGAATAGGCTTCAATATTAGAACATTCGATGTTCTGAAACTTCGATGTTCTAATATAGACCCTTGGATAAAAGTCAATTTACTTACACTGCTTAGCAGGATTTAGTACCATTTCCCATGCAGGGATCATCAACAAGCTCCCCAACAAAGAGTTGTATGGTTAACTGGCTGCTGTTAGAATCCATATATTTCACATTGGCAGCATCTCCTCCATACAAAAAGCCACTAGCAGTGCACCACAGGGCTCAGTCCTAGGCCCCCTGCTCCTTGTCATCTGCTTCCCTGATCTCAAAGCAAAACGTAAAGGTCTATGGCTACCAAATATTCTGATGATTGCAAACGGATAGATATTACAGACTTCCTCACTGACACGCACTTACTCCAGAAAGGGTTTGATCAGACCACTGTCAGGTGTAATAACCATGGACTAAAGCACAATGCAAAAAGTTGTAGTAATATTATATTTGGGAAGTCAGACTTCTGTAGCTCACCTCCTTAAAACTGCTATCATCATTAGAGATCTGAGTGTATTTCTTGTTGACAAACAGCTATGCAAATCTGGGCACATTTCTTGACAAAATAACTGCCTCAATCAGATTGTGATGAAAAACTGCCCTTTAGTCAGCGTATATGAGTTATACTTCGAAATCTATGTAGTACAGGTAATTTCTAACAGCATCTTGGTAAGCTCTGTGGAAATCTTAGTCTCTCTTTCTCTCTCCCTCTCCACATTTTCCTATTGCCCTGGTACTAAATGCAGCATCACCTTTAACATTTAAGTCACTGAATAACTTGTCTAATTACAGAGATGTCCCAGATTCCAAAATAAGAAAATTACAGAACGAGGCTCCATAAACTAATCTTGTGGTCTAAAATCCCTCACATTTTAATCTGTCTGCTACAGAAGACCCTGTTAATTTGGATTTTGCCAGTTTTCACAAAACTGGTGTCATCACAAATACCAAAATCAACCAACTCAACTTGTTCTGGTGTATTAAAAAGACCTGTTGTCACGTTAGATACCTTAGTGCTTCCCCATACTTTAGAATAGACTCTATCTGCATTCAAAACTAAGCAGCATCCATTTAGATCCACACTTGACAAGTGAACAGGAAATTGCAAATTCACTTGTGAGGTTTTGTTATACAGCTCTCCTTCATAATGGTGGCTACTGCATCATAATGCTATTGTGATAGTTTGACTAAACTTCTCAAAAGTCAATTCAGCCACAGACCTAGTAATGACCTATGAGCCTACAAAACTATGACTGTTTCATCCAAAGAAAACATCAGGGAACTGCATATTTTGGTGGACATTTAGTTAGTCTGTCTATACAACAGTGACTTAAGTCTTTGAATAAATCAGTTTAAAAATATCATAGTCCACTGCTCTGGATAATCACATTGTCTGGTAACTGTCAGTTGGTGGGCTATTGTGGATAACTTCTGTCATCCTGACCTATACATGTGAGGGGGAGACAAAAAACACTCAGGGCATAAACAGCCTTAGTAGGGGATTACAGTAGGAATGCTCAATAGATAAAAATGTCGAATGCAAAAGATTTGCAAAAAGCTTTCAAACATTCACATTACTGAAATCACTAAACTCAGAAATTACAAAAATAAGAGAAGGAAAACAAAACTCGTCTGTAACACAATGCCTAAATCTACCTGAAGAACGGTAGTGTTGCAGAAAGGATTTTTATAAGGTAGGTTTGGGTTAGCTGTAGCAGACATTACTCCCTCTAACCCTAACCTGCAAAAACTTGGAGAGAGACAAACATACACACTCTAAATTCATCTAATTATCTAACTCTATCTTCAAACACACACACACACACACACACAAATATCCCTATTACAAGTCCACTTACCTGTTTTTGCAAAATAGATGTTCAGCAACACAAATTTGGTAAAAATGAACGGTTAGCAAAATATCTCCACTTGCACTCTTCAAAATAATGTATGTTTGATAAAGTCTAAAGGACCCTAGTACAGGACAGGTTATGTCTTTATTTGCATTCTCTTATCAGCAACTGAAACAAAATGATTATTTTAAGAAAGGACTGGCATCTGTGAAATAGAATGGAAGCATGATTGGTCTCTTCTGTCCTTTCCATAGTCACTTTCACATTCTGGGTTGCACTGGTGTAACATAAGCTTAAGTGAAGAAGACAAATATGTTTGACAGAGAATCATCAGTAAACATTTATGCTTCAAATACAGATATGAAATAAAGATGATACAGGTGAGATGAGCTGAAATTGTGTTTTTATTTCCATTTTTGGACATAGTGCTGCATGTTGTATGTGACTAATGAATCTAGAAAAAAAATGTCCATGCATTGGCCGGGAATCAAACCCAGGCCCCCTGCATGGCAGGCGAGAATTCTACCACTGAACGACCAATGCAGATGTTGACAGATGTTTTAAGCTCATTCATATGGTTTGAAAATCAAGATGCATACTTACATAGCACATCTGCATATATGCCACATTATCACTTCTCAGCTGTCAAGCATTCTTTAGGAAACCCTAACTTAATCTTTTTCATATTCTAGCAATCTCTGGTTTTCACTTCTTAGAATAAAATTCACATTTCACTAATGAAAGTGAAGTAAATTTAACTTTTTCTAATTCATGCTTTGATTTACTGCTGGTTGGCAATCTCCTTCAAACCTGGAAACTTAAATAGGAAAAACACACCTTAATTTACTTGTACAGTAAAGTACGATATTACTGGCTCATTTGGGGTTTGTTTGTACAGTTAGCTCATGCATGGGTCTCTGTCTGCGCATAACCATAAAAATACACACACACACACACTGACATACCTGTATATGTATATACATGTGTGTTTGTCAGCAATAATTTTAAATATTTAATCTTGCTGATGTCACCACCGGTGGGAGATGAACTGTCTTTATAATTATTTTAAATACAAAAAGTTACATAAGGCATTCACCAGCAAAGATCACAAACTGATTCTCTGTTTTTGTTTTTGAATCTCCTTTTTAACACCGGACTTCTGATTGGTCCTTCACTTCATGGTATTCTTGTATCTGTCATGCTTTTTTTTTTACTCCTGATTTTCTCCCAGTTGAATGTGCTGTAAAGTGCCCAAGATATCCTTAAAACATCTGTAATCAACAGCTGTTTAATTTTCCTTTTATTCTACTTCTTGAAAGACTGATACATGACTGCTGGTTCTAGTCTATGTCTGGCTTAAGAAAACTGCTCTGATTCACAACAAACTGCAAAAACTTTACAATTCTGAAATGATTATGTTACCGAACCTTTTCTCCAAAATTTGTTAGCTTTTTATAAGTAACCAAGCAATTTGCCTTATAAGGTTATACTAAGGTATTGGTATGTCAATAACTGTAGACTGAGTCAATAATGAAGTGTGCTTTATGCTGAAAAGTTTGTAGCACTGACTCCCAAGTTGAATTTACAGAATCCGATGCCTTACTTAAATTTGTATGTTACAAGGGTTTCACACCGTCTGATATGGAGGGGAACCTTGTTCCATGGGTCATGGAGAAAACAGTTGAGCAATTTATCTATTAAGCAAGGCTTACTGATATTTTGTCATAGAACTGGATGATGGTATGGTTATTAACTGAGTTTTTCCCTTTGAGAAAAAAGAGGCATCGGACAACAAAACTAGACACAGCTTGAAAGAAAGAGCACAGACATCTTGAAGAAATCTACAGGCCAAAAAAATAAGGGCAATATATTTCATCTGAAAGAAAAAGAACTTCCTTTATCTGTAAATTTATTTTGTTATAAAACAATGGGGTCATTTTAGTTTGGGAGGATTGTTTAGAGCTATCCAAGCCATACTGACCCTTGTGTTTTAAGATGGGGCAAATTATAGTGGAGTAAAAAGGAATTAGTATGGCTTGGAATCTGGAAGAGAACCACCAACAAATGACATGAGAGAGGTAGAAAGATTTTTCGACAGCACTGGAAATATAGAGATATAATGATTTAAGGACAGCACATTGTCTAAGTCCACTCTTACATCAAAGATCACAGTGTAAGCCTAAAAATGGTTTTCAATGTTGTGATACTATGGAAGAGTACTAGTTTAACCAAAAGTGACTATACTACATTTCTTTGTTTTTAGAATAAGGCCATGACAAAAGCACTGATTGCTAAAGTGATAAAGCCTTAGTGGAGAATCTTAGGGATGTCTACTAGCTAACAGTCATCTAAAAATTTAATTTGCCAAAGGTTATTAGTATTTGGGTGTACTTCAAAGAAATAGATTCCAAAGAGAGTAGAACAAAACACAAGACAACTGAATCTTATGGGCATGTACACATTGCAAGTATCCACCATCAAACTATCTCCTCTCTGAAGGAAGGCCGAGCCAGTTAAGCCAAGGGTGAATTTGTGATTACCTATCCAATCATCCAGTTACATCTGAAGGAGATAATGCATCACACTGCCTAACCTGCAGGGAATGCTACCAGTTACATTTTGTTTATTACAGAGGGTGCCTTGTATTCTGAGTATGTTCTGTTTGACAGCCATTTTGCAGTCCAAACTGCAAAGAGGTTGATGTTAATTCACAATAGCATTTTCTTTACATTGTTATAAAATATCGCCCTAGGTAATTGGGAAGCCAAATTAGTCTATAACTCCCCATTTTTCCAGCAAATGGGGTGCTATCTGAGGTTTATAGACAATATTTTCAATGTCTGGAATGGAAGCCAAAACCTCCTCTACAATTTTCTTAACCACATCAGCAAATCTACAAACTTTTTATGCTTCACTTCAAAACAGAGGCTAGACAAAGTGGAATGTCTGCATCTGTGTATCACCAAAACCCTGAACAGCAAAGGACTCACTATCGACCTTTTCATAAGCCGACCAAAGTCAACATGCTACTTCATTTCAAAAGCATACACCCATACAGGCATAAAAGAAATGTAGTCAAATCACAGGATGTTAGAATCACCTGGGCATCAAAGGAGCCCAAGAAATTCACAAGGAATATTCATAACTTAGAAAAGGATTTTTTTGGCCAGAGGATATAGCAAAAGGCTGCTCAATGAAGTCCTAACACTCATTATTCGACAAAAGAATGAAGGTTCCTTTCTGAAACTAACTACTGAGAGAGACATTGTGGATTCAACACCACTTCCAATAACAAGAACTGGGAACTCAACATGGTAGTCAAGTTATTCCCTGGATTATCAAAGAGATTAAAAATGTCATCATCGACAACTGGACCAATTACTATGGGCAACAGAATCTTTGGACAGATCTTTCCTCTAGACCCAGCTTTATACCAGGGGGAGGATGAAGCATTAGGGACTACCTCAAGAAAACTGGATCCAAAATTACATCAAGTGGAGGGACTTGTGACCCCCCCCCATGCACCTACTGCCAATACATGAGCGGTAAGGACAGGTTCTGTTGTCCCAACATCTGTAAGTACTTTCCTTCCTTTATTACGGACAACTGTAATACTGAGAGGGTTGTTTACAGACCACAATGACTAAAATAACATGCTTTTTAGGTGGGAAAGACTGTTAAACTAAAAACCAGAAGAAACACTACCATAATCTACAGTACCATAATCACTCCAATGCAATGGCAATCCATCCCACAATCAGAATGGGGCATAATAACGTTGCCTTCACATTTTGGACCAGATCCCGGACATTCCACTGAATGGCAGCAGCAACAACCTTCTGGAAAAGAAAGAACTCAGTTGGCAGATCAAATTAGTGGCCACAAAAGCCCTCAGTCTAAACACCATGGAATAGCTGATGTCCATCCTCAACCTTAGAAAACTGGACCACAAGAAATTCCACTGAAATGTTTCCTCTTCTCTTCTTTAAACCCAAAATGTCTGGTCTATGTAGCTATGTTTCTTCTTAACTAATTGTATTCTTGCACTTGTATCTGTTTAATTTGACTAGGTCGGTTTTGTTTCTCACCATTTTTAGTTTGTATTTTCATCCTGCTGTGTCGCTCTAAGGGGTAAATTAGTGCTTAGCTTGACTTTCACCAGTTTCACTTCGGACTGGTCCAGGCATATTTGTGGATTTGTTTCTCATGTGGTTGCCTATTAACCTCATGACCACTATTTCTAGCCCTAAGCTCGTTTTGCTAGCTATGGCTGGTGGATTCCCCTGCCCCATTTACTTCCACTTGGTACTATTTCTCTACAGTTAGGTTAATCCAGGGAAGCATGTGCCATTTACCATCTAACACATTTCGTGCTTGTTCTAAAACCATTGTGGAATCCCTTTTTTCACTTTGGATCGATAACCATTCAGGGTCCACACAAAGTACTCCACCTTAAGGTAATCACCTTCAGTTTTATCATTAAATACCTGTTCTATTACTTGTTTTTATTACATTATCTTAATTTCCAGTGTTATCTTCACTTCCAGTGTATATTACGATTCTGTTCTTACTGTAGCTCAGTCCATTTTGGGCAATGGCTTTGCTACGGTTCTTTTAGTATGTCTTCACAATTCAGAAGAACCATTATTTAACGTAAACACTGCTTTATATGTTAAAACTTGGAAACATTTTGATATTTACAGACAATTCTGACATAGGGTTCCCGAAAGTGCCACAAAACGTACTGCTCCTCTTTACTGGGTTTTATAACTCATATAAGATTTTTGAACTCATTTACAGCTGGATGTAAAAATGGCTTTGATATTCTACTTTGTATTGGCTGTTTTTGGTGCATGTAATATGTAAACCCACCCAGATGCACACCAAGGCAGGCCCACCATTACATCATGGGTTCTTCAATAAATGTTGACACCTTAGACCAACCTGCAAATGATTGGTTCTCTGCCTTGGACACACCAAATAGAAAGACTTTACCTGTTCTACTCAGTTCACTAAGTACCATTACCAATAAATGCAATTTAACTGAGATTGGATACTGAGGTTTTCTTTCTATTGAGACATTGGAAGATATAATGTTTTTCTTCAGATTTTGCTCTTCTTCAGGTCTCCTACGTGGTCAAGCTAGGTTTATCAGCTGGGAATGAGTACTGAGAGTCTCCAAGCCTAGTGAAATTATCACGGGACAAGGACTGAATATATTTTTGATCCATCCTAACTCGGCTATTTCCCCGGTTGGACTTATTGTTTTTACTTTGGTCTGAGGTGATCATCTTTCTCCTCACGGAGTTCGGGGTCTAACCTTTACTCCACAATAGGAGGTTGTTTCCGGAACAGGATTTTCCCATGACCTCCCACCACCAGGGCAGCCTTTCAAGAGAGTAATTACATCTTTTTATTCTTCTCCCCCTAGATCCTTCAAATTTAATGGCTGTTTTACTCAGAGAACTAAGACATAGCAGAGAAGTTTTTTTTTACTTTGTTAACCAGGAAAGCCCACTAGAAACAAGTATCCATTCTCAAGGGTGACCAAAGAGCACTATCTGGTTAAGTGATTTCCTCATAATTGTATTTCAAAGCAAATGGATGCTGAGGGAATCCAACTCTGATCTAACAGAAGTAAATGATTATTTTTTAGCTAGAATTCTCTGTTCTAACTGCTAAACACCTTACCTATAATGCCAGTGAGGGGAGTGTTCTAAAATGCTTTGACTAAGTACAATAAGCAGTGTGACTGGAAATCAGTCATCTAGAGCTTTGGTGACTTTTCCAAAAAAAGCTAACAAGATTAATAGGCACAAGCTACTGTTTACAAAGTCAAAATTGGAAGGATGTAGAGTTGCTGATCTGTTATGTCAATATCAATTAGTTATACAGTAAATTGTTCCTTGGTTTTACTGATAAGGTTAGTGAGACTGGTGAGTTTACAGCAACTGGGTTAGTGGAAGGACCAAATTTATGGGGGCAGCTGTGGTGTTTTCCTTTCTTCAGTTACATATTCTACGGACAGACTTTGAAAATGTTTAGTAATGATTTGGTTAGGTGATACAAAGAAGTTATTACCATAATGCTCCGTGTGAGTTGTTCATCTCGCCTTTATTCTTACACATGGGTACAGAGCCGAGCCATCGTCTCTGAGTCGGCCGCTTTACCAGCTAAAGATCTCAGAGTAGCTTGAGACCAGGCCCCTATCCCATGATGCTCTCTGTCCTACCTTAGATCTAGTTTGCTGAACTCAGCATGAACAAGGATAACTCACTAAATACTCCAGCCGGAGTAAGAAGTCCCAGAACAAGACTACTCCAAGCCTACTCATTCTTCGAGATCCTGGAGGGGGAAGGAGGATGGGAATGTAAGAATAAAGGCGAGATAAACAACTCACATGGACCGTTATAGTAAGAACATATCTTCTTTATGTGAAGTTGTTCAATCTCGCCATTTATTCTTACGAACAGGTAGCGTCCAAAGCACCCTAATCCTGGGTGACTCATGGGAGTATATTCCTGAGGAAAGTTGAACTAAAGGAAGCCCTGTCCCTGGAGGCCCTGTCTTCTTTGTAATGAGTGATAAAGGTATGAGGCTTAGACCAAGTGGCAGCTGCACATATAGTGTCCAAAGGTAAACAAGCCGTATAAGCCGAAAACGTGGAGACGGCTCTAGTTAAATGGGCCTTCACACCATGCTCTAATGTTTGGTTCGCTGAAGAGTTGATAAGTTTGATGCAGTCAGTTAACCATTTGGAAAGGGTAACTTTAGAAACTGGTAATCCTTTCTTAGCATCAGCATAACATACAAAGAGTTGGTCAGATCTTCTAAATTCCTCTGTCCTGTCCAAACAGAATCTCAATTGTCTGTGGACATCAAGTTTATGCAACATGTATTCCAACTGATTAGAATGATTACTGAAAAAGGTTGGAAGTTCAATAGTTTGGTTCAGATTGGTCTCAGAACACACTTTTGGCAGGAATGAAGGATTAGTCCTCAGTGATACCCTGTCGCAGAACTAAAGATGTGTTTCCCGTATCTGTCCATCATCCTAGAATCCCTATTAGGAGGATGGACAGTTGAAGAGGTTTCTGACATCTCTTTCTTGGTGGCCACCGCCACCACCATGGCATCAACTGGGACTTCCTCAGTGAGGAACATCCTGTCTTGGGGGGAGGTGATAAACTTGCTGGGCCTCTGATGAGGGACCGGTTCCATACTATCAGGAGACTCCCACGCCCTTTGAGCAACCAATTCCATCAACTCGAAGGGCGGAGTCACCCAGGAGGTGGAAGGTTGAGACCCAAAGGCCTTCAGGAGCACCGACTCATCCTCAGTAGGGCTAGCGGACTGCCAGGATATCCGCAAAAATCCGCAAAGGAGATATCCTCCGAGGGGGACCGTGGGGACACTTCCGATTCCTCTAAGTCAGTGTCTGATGTCAAAGATTCCTGTGGGGGAATCTAAATACCTCCTCTTGCATAATCTCTTCCTGGGAACCTCATCAGTGGGGGCTTCTGGTGAGGTCTCAGCAGAGCAAGGGTCACCCAATGGGGTTACCTGAGGCTCCGGGTCTCAAAGCTTCACAGGGACCTGTGATGTAGAGGCAGAAAGCGGCACTTTAGGGGAGGAAGAGGAAGGACCTGACGATATGTGTGTCTTAGACGACATAACCCACTGCTCCAACCCAAGGAAGCCACCAGTTCTGAAAAAGACGGCAACTTCCCCAGCACCGAGACAGTGGGCTCCGAACCAGAGGATAGAGCAGAGCTCATCCACGCTGAAGCCAAGAGCAGACGGGCCAGAACAGACGCATTGGTTCGACTCTCACCCCAGGAAATGATGAGAGAGTGTCGGCTCCGAGACTCTTCCAATGGAGCCAAGAAGTCAGGGTTGATGGAGCCGAAGGCACTGGAACAGGTCTCGGCTCCAAAGGCTCCACAACCATCAGATCCTGCTCGGCTTGGAGGAGTAGTAGTCACAGCCGGCGGGACGGTCTCAGGCCTCGAACTCTGTAGGGTCGAGGCCGATAGCAATGTAGCCAATGCCAGGTTCTCCAGAAGCCTCTGCACCACCCGGTCCACATCCACATCAGAAAGGGTCCTCGAAGAACGAGTCAAAGGAACCGAAGATACCACCAATTGAAGGATAGATGACTTCAAAGTTTCAGAGATCGGCTCCGAAACAGCTGTTCGGTGCATGGCTCCGAAGACTGCGGAGCCAGTGACCGCACCTTCACATAAAGGCTTGGAGCTGATGACCTGGGCTCCGAGGATGCCTTTGAAGACTTCGACACCTTGGATGACGTGGAGGTCTGGTCAGCCTTGTCCAAGGTCTCTTGAAAATCTGGCTTCAACAAGCCTCTATCTGCCAGCTTCCTTCTTCTCTCTAGTAAAACCCTACTACTGAAGGAATGGCAGGTACAGCAATCCTCCTGGAGGTGAACAGGCCCCAAACAATAAGCACAATTTACATGGGCGTCCGTAACGGACATCTTCTGCCCACATTTTGGACACTTCTTGAAGCCAGATTTCTGTCTCTCCCTATGATCAGACATGTTATTGCTATAGAAAAACAGTAAATACGCAAGCACATTATACTAGTTGTCAGATCCCTGAACAACCTTCAATGTACACTAATAATATACAGTAACTCTAACACAGAATATGGTTACTGAACTAACCACACTGCACACAGTAAAAATATTAATAATCCTAAGTTGCCAAATCCCTGTACAACCATAAGGATATAAATGTAATGTTCTAACTAACACACTCCTATCCAAGACTAACAAACTAAATAAATATATTTATAGAAAAGGACAGGGGTTAACCAAGGAACGGACGAGGACTAAGACCAACTGCTCTGTAAACAAACAAACGCCCCTTAAAATAAAGAATTCAAGAGGCTAACTGCCCAAAAGTTATAAAAACTAGAAAACACTTTAGTTATCTAAAAAAAAACTCAATAAAGAAAATCTACTGACCAGAGTTCTCCGACAACCTTGCGATCAGTTGCACTAGCAAAGTAGAATTGAGGTAGGACATACAGCATCATGGGATAGGGGCCTGGCCTCGAGCTACTCTGAGATCTTTACCTACTAAAACGGCTGACTTGGAGCCAAAGGCATACCCATGTGTGAGAATAAACAGCGAGATTGAACAACTTCACATTATAAGTTTAGCAAGGAGTAGCTGCATAGTTGTTCAGCCTCAGGGAGGTAGTTAGTTAGTCAGTTATTATGGGCAGAGTGATGACTGAAGGTTTGGCATGCACTGGTATTGGGGGCCAGATGTACAGCAAGTTAAGATAAATTAAAGCTAAATTTATTGTACGTTGGGGTATTACTGCAGATTTTATTACATAGCTAAAAAGGCTTTATGTTTGTACTTAGTGTTGGTGGCCATCATATGTTGATAAGCAGCTCATAGTATTCTTGATCTCCTTACTGACTTGGCTTACTTTGATTTTGTGAGATGGTGGGTAACATTTATGTAAAGCTAGGAGCACAAGTTTCAAGTTGTGTAATTTATAGACAATATTATATCACTGGGTTGCCTATTTGATGTATTTATTACTTTGATTATGATGAAAGGGGTCAGTTCTTCCTATACAGTAATTCAACGGATCATAAAACTTGTTGGTTAGAATGAGGTGCCAGAGTTCCAAAATTCATGGTGATTGTATAGTTTATGTTTTATGAAAAGGTTGATAAAATCTAATTGGATGGTTTTGCTGAAGTTTCTGAATGTAAAAGGATTATTTGGATTTGCCAAACTGGGCTTGAGGCAGAACATGATGACTAAATAATCTGATTATCTAGGAAAGGAAATATTTTTGTGACTGACTAGAGATCAGGAGCATTAGTTAAGGCAAAGTCTATGAGTTTTGGGCCTATAGAAGGCCAAAGAGCCACAGTACTGGAGTTCATGATGCTAAGAAAAGTCTAAGAATAACAACTGATGAATATGCAGGTGGCCAGATTACAAATCTATATCTATCTATCTATCTATCTACATATATATATATATATATATATATATATACATATATGGGTGTGTGTGTATCTAAGCATACATATATCTATCTATCTATATATATATATATATATATATATATATATATATATATATATAGATAGATATACATGGATTCCTATCAAAAGAACTACAACATCGAACTTCAAAAAAACAAGATCGGAATGCTGAATGTTCAAAGCAAAGAAATCTCGCATCACAAATGTCAGAACACTGAGTAAGCACACATCAGGCTAACCCTGACATACACCAAAAAGAGAAGCTTTAGCAGGGCATCAAGCCCCCCCTCCCCACACTCCCTCTACCCCTGCTAATTACATATACCAACTCTAAGATCACACTGCAGCTGGGAATGGGCAAGACCTCAAACCCAGCTGTACACCGATCTCTCACAATACCTCATCTGCCCTGTTTGATGTTCTGATGACTTTCGCTAATGTTGACCTTTGTTACTTTGTATGTTCGGCATTCCAGTCTCCTTGGTTTGACTTTTGATACTGTGGTAATTCATTCTTTTGGTAGGGACTAATGGCAATTAAAGTCTCCTAATAAAAAAAGGTATTTGGTTTACTCCCAGCTGAGGGAGCAAGTTTAAATATTCAGAAGGATCCAGAGGGTGAGCTGGACCTATAGCAAATAAAGGTTGAAGTCATCTGGAAAAAGTCACATAGGTATGAGATTTCAAACAAAAATTAATTCATCCCTGTAACTACTATTACTGGTTTACAATGAGTGAGAGGCGTTGAACCTGAGAAGATGAGGAATGCTTTCCACACCTTACATCCAGTTCTTTTATCTCTGTTACAATATTCACTACTTTAAATACAGTTGGCTTAGAATTTGATTTGCATTTTCTAGTGATTTTTTTTAGGCAGCCACCATAATTAAACTTAACAAGGCCTTACTGTTTCTAGGCAATTCAGAGCCTATATCCCAGCTCAAAATATAATTCCCTCAGTTACACCCATTCAGTTACCCAATATTTCTGACAATTTGCCAATAAATGACACTCCCAAAACATATGTTCCTAGTAACCTCTTTCTTTCCCATCACACCTCCAACATTTGCCATCTATCCGAAGAAAAATTATTTGGAGTCTGCTTCAAAGCAAAAATCCTACATCTTCTAGACTTACATATTACTGCCATACATATGCTCACACATTGTTTCCTTGTGAATTGCTTATCCAATCTCTCTTCTAAATCTTTTCTAACCCCCTCCGATTGATTCCTATAGTTATCATGCAGTATTTTATATGTCTTACTTATTATCCTTTCTTTAACAGCAGCTCCTGTTCTAAATTCAACTAAAAAAACTCTCACTGAGCAGAACTGTCCCCTTATTTATTCCCCTATCCCTTTCTCTTTGCCTATACTCTAATATCAATCCCTCATAGGGAATGCAGTCACTAACCTTCAGTCCAAACATGTTCTTAGCCTCTTCCCATTCTATTACCTTTCCCTTTCTAGATATTTTCGCCAAATACTTTGGTTCCTTTGTCAGTTTTCTCTAGTAAATTCCAGCTGCCTCTTGCCTGCTCTTTCTACCCCAGTTTACAGTGATCCTTACTGTCAGAATTTCCTTTCTCAATTCTTGTGTTGGCTTAGTTCTTAGAATATTTTCTGCTACTTTATGAATAAAATATTTTGTATAGCTGTTGTTATTCTCTTTCAGGATCTGCATCCAAAATCCAACTTTATCCTTATTTCTTGAATTTCCATCCTGCTTCACACCATCCCATTCCACTGAGAATTAGAGTTCTCTGCTTGTGTTATCTGTATGAGCCTTAACTGTGTAGTTCCCACCTAAACCACCTGGTTGTATTGGATGGATCAACTTGAGCCCTGGCCTCTTCCTCTCCTGGATAAAATCCTTTAACTCTTTATTAATTACTGCCCACAACTTCTCTTTGGTTGATACAAATATATCTGACCTGTACATAAAACTAAACGGACTAAAAACATGTTCACTGCTTGTATCTTGCTATCCATATTAATAAACATGAGTTTCTACTTTCTCAGTTTTTGTATTATCATTTTAGTCTCAACCCACATATCCATAACTGCCATAACAGAATCCTTCTTAATCCATATTCCTACATACTTCATTTTGTTTTGCTCCAATAAATAGGGGTATTGCTAAAACAATTCATGTGGGGGTACACAGTTTACAGCTAAAGCCTTTGTTTTGTCCTCATTAATTTTTTATTCCCCCCCTAAAACTGAAACTGTCTCAGAACGTTCCACAAAACTGAGAAGTCCTTTTCTGGTTTTATCAGGTAAAACATTTCTGAGTCTCTTATTTTCTTTAACAATTACTCTAAATATAACACAAACCACAAAGGGGAAATAGGACACCCTTGCCTGGTTCCTCTGTTCGGAGAGGAACCTTCCCACTTTCATTTTTGCCTTTGATTCCTCAACTATGCACCAAATTAACCCTAATATTGTATCAGGGAATGCAAATACTTCTAATGTCCTACTCATAAATCCCAGCTTACTCTGTTGAATGCTTTCCCTGTATCAAGACCTAACCAACAATTGGGTATTGTCTTCCATTACGCTTTCCCCTGGATAATCATTGTTCTATTATTATTGTCAAATGTTTGACTACCTTCCATAAAAACCACACTGATGTGCATCTATCAGTTTTGGCAATATCTGTGCCAATTTTTATCTATTATAGACATAAACACTTTATAACCATGGTTTAAATTGAAATGGGCCTAAATGAAGCTGGGTCTGATGGGTCTTTACCAGCTTTAGGTATTACAGCCATCATAGCTTTCGTCCAGGATGCAAGTGCTCCCCTTGTACAGATGAAGCTTTTCTCCCCAGGCCTCCACTGAAAATGGGAACTGCCTATTACAATTTTTCTGGTCAACAAAAACAAATAAATAAATTGTACTGTTATCTAAAAAAAGCTGCATTGAATCATCTTATCATACGTTACAAATAAAATGGTAACTAAAAATAAGCACACACTGTCATATTTTCACATCAACACATTTTATAACCAGAAGAAACTGCTAGCTATTTATGAAAGAACTTTCATTTCCAAGAATAAAACTTGCAATCTCAACTTGCAGCATCTTTTTTTCTCTACAAAGTATGTTGGCTTAGTTTTTTTAAGTTTACTTTCTAGCAAGTTGGTACACTGTGAAGCTGCTTGGCAACAAGGACCCCCCCCCCATTCTTCAAGGAATATGTTAGTTTTCAACAAACTTATACCTATTAAATGTTGGACTAATCAGTCTGCTTTAAGACATTTCTTACCTGATAGTACTACACGATAAAACATCTTTTTTTCCTACTATTAACAGTACATAGACTTTTTCTGGTAGACGTTTTACTGATTGTTTCTGGACTGTGCTTGCCTCTGGGCTTGGCTCAACCTGCTATATTGGCCCTTGCTTCGCTCGGGCTCACTCCACTCCCCTATCTTACCCCTATCTTACCCCCATTCTCACCCACCCTCTTACCCCCATTCTCACCCACCCTCACTTTCCTTAAATTTATTAACCTAAACCAAACCTTTCTAACCCATTATCCTATAACTTGAAGCTTCCTCATCCAACACAACCACAATTCTCCCCTCCCACCTCACTAACCAGTATTTCATCCCTCATATAACACTGTCTCCCCTACTGTCTTAAAATAACACTGCCTCCAGATCACTGTATCAGTACATTTCTCTCTACTAAACTGCAGACACCAACCCACCCATATTTTTCTCCTATTTCACCATGTCAGTTATCACCACTCTTTTGAGCAATTCTCTCCTAGTCATTACCCTATACTTAGCCTCCCACTTCACTACCTCTCTCTCCTTCTACACTCACTAACAAAAATCAAACTCCAAGCATAAATCCTAACCCAGGACCCACAGAGCCACTCCTGCCCAACCCAATAACACCCACCACACCTGCTAATACTACACTCCACCTTCTTCCCCTAAACAAATTCCAAATCAGACTTATTCATTAATAATTTCAACCTCAGAAGTATCATAAAAAAATAGTGAATTTCATGCAGCCCTAGCTACCTACACTCCTGATATAGTAATTATAGCAGAGACATGGCTATAATTCCACATTAAAGATGAGGAAATACTTACTAGTGGTTGTAATGTTATTAGACAAAACAGGCTGAACAAATATGGTGGAGGCATTGCCATCATGTATAAAAATTTCCTCAAATTGAAAAATTAATCTGTACTCCCCCAGATTAAAAGCAGAAATTCTAACCACCAGATCTGAAGTAAATCCACATAAAACCATCATAGTTATTGCCTCCTACCTACCACTGAAAGTGGGCATCCTCTACTTTCAACGAAAAAACTATAGTGCTAGGCGATTTCAACTCGGACTTGCTATCCTGCTCATCTGACAACCCCTCCAATTTTATCAATTTATTCAATTTCACCCAAGCTAGAACCTTCCCAGTAGAATTGATAAACACTCTAAAAATAATCTATTCTAGACTGGATACTAACCAATAAGCCCAACTTTGCCGACCAGGCTGGGTGCCTATTGAATTCTCTCAGTGATCACTCCCCTACCTTTCTTCTAAGGAAATGCATTCACTTCCCCTGTAATGTCATTTTCAAACACATACTCAACAACAGAATTTTTCCTCTACCATCTTAAATTCCTTACTTCAAAACTACAACTGGTCACCTCTAAAATCACTCCACCTAGACCAAGCTGTACAATATTCTAATGATACCTTCCTCAAAATCCTTAATAACTTTACTCCAACAAGAAAAATCTGCTCCAAACCCTAAACCCTACCTTGGATAACTAAAACTGCTAAATCTCTTATTAAACAAAGGGATCTAGCCTGGACTGCTGATAAAACCTCTGAAACTTCAGAAAAAAAGAAGTTATGTACTCACCATAACGTTCCATAGGAGTAGTTCTACTTCATTTGTCTTCAGCCTGCTCCGCGCTCCAAGCTCCTTCCCTTACCTATAACATACCTCTACTACCTTCCAACCCCCATATCGAGTTTGCTGAATCTTATACTGATAACCCGACCTGAAAAATGCTTGTGACCTATAACTGCAGCCGGCAGGCTGTTTATATGCCAAGGTCTGGGGGAAGGAGGGAGGGATGTTTCAAGAGAGGGACATTTGAAGAGAAATTAAGTAGAACTAATCAGATGGAACATTATGGTGAGTACATAACTTCTTTATCTGAAGTAGTTTAATTCATTTGGTCTTCAACCTATGGGACAGAGTCCCCAGCTACTAAACTCCTGGGTGGTCCTCATAGAAGGATATTCTGGAGCACCGCGGAACCAAAGGATGCTCTCTTTCTGGAAGTCAAATCCAATTTGTAATGAGAAATAAACGTATGAGATGAGGACCAAGTAGCTGCAGAACAACTATCATCCAGAGAGACTCTAGACCAAAAGGCCGCAGATGTAGCCATGGATCTAGTGGAATGAGCTCTTACCTGACCTGGAGGAGACATGCCTTTGTCCTTATAGACCTGAAGGATGCATGAAGAAATCCACCTAGCAATAGTGACCTTGGAGATAGGTTGCCACAAAAAAGGTTTATAGAAGGATACAAATAATTGATCAGATTTACGGAACTTTTTGTCCTGTGTAAATAGAATCATAACTGTCTATGAACATCCAGCAGGTGGAGTTTGTATTCCATCTTGTTGGCAAAACTAGGAAAGAAAACAGGTCAATTTTCTGATTGATTGATATTAACTGGTGATGCCACCTTAGGAAGAAAGGATGGATTGGTCCGAAGGGAAACCCCATCTTTGTGAAAAATCATATAAGGAACTTTGACGGACAAGGCCTGCAGTTCTGAAACCCTTTTGGCAGAGGAAATAGCCACCAGGAATGCTGTCTTCCACTATAAAAAATTTAGATATGTGGTTGCAGTGGGTTCAAAAGGCAGAGCGACCAGAACTTGAAGAACCATAGTAAGGTTCCATGGGGGAACAGGATCCTTGACAGTGGGTGTAACAGAAAAGTCCCTTTAATAAAGGCTTTACACAGCGTGGAGGAGGCTAGAGAGGCAGAATTCTCACCCACATGAAAATGAGAAATGGCAGCCAACTGAACCTTGACAGTAGAAAAACTAGATCCATGTTGAAAAATATCAGCTAGAAAATCAAGAATGGCAGAAATAAGAGTCATGAAGGGGTCCAAACTCCTTTGAGAGACCCAAAAGGGGAAACATTTCCATTTGCTGTGATAAACCTTCCTGGTAGAAGACTTATGAGCAGCCACCAAAACAGACATAAATGAGGAGAATAATCCAGGAGTACTAGCAATCATGGGAACTGGAGCAGCCAAGCTGTGAGCTTCAAACTGTCCAGATTCAGATGAGGAACACCCAATGGGTGTGAAATCAGATCCTGAATGGGATCCAGGATCCAAGATCCAAGGCAGAGCCAGAAGGTGAGACCAAAGGAAGGGAAGCCATAGCTGGCAAGGCCAAAACAGGGCAATGAGGATCACTTTGCTCCCCAGTCGACGAGCTTTCTGTAGAAACCTCAGAATAAGAGGTACTGGAGGGTAAGCATACAGAAGACCGGGAGACCAAGCATGGACTACAGAATCTCTGGGGACTCCACCGGCAGGGGGTTCAGAGCGAAAAAGTCACTGCACTTCGCATTGGAAGGAAATGCAAAGAGATCGCAGAAAGGCTGACCCCACTAGAGGAATAACTGCTCCACTACTGAAAGATTCAGAGACCACTCGTAAGGTATCAGAATAGTCCGACTCAACCTGTCCGCTAGGATGTTGGACCATCCCAGAATGTGCATTGTGATGAGAAAACGACCGGTGGAGATCGCCCATTCCCATACTGTCATGGCCTCACGACAAAGGGGGTAAGATCTGGTCCCTTCCTGTTTGGTGACATGCCAGACCACTGGCACTGGCATGCTGTTTTTTTACCTTACAATACCTAAGAATGTATCCATTCCAACTCCAAACTAATTTGTTTAAGCCATGAGTGCATCCACAATTGTTGCTCTCTCGCTTACCAGCTGCATTAGTGAGTAACGAACGTATCTACTGCTTTCTAGACCATACTACACTTGGGAATGTAATCATTCCAACTCCAAAAGGTTTAGTTTAATCCATGAATGTACCCACAAACTGGTAGCACTGCTGTTCCCAACTAAACACAACTACACCTATTAGTCCTTGGTTATCGGATAACCCCTTCCATAGCATAATCTGCACTGGGTAATTTAACGGACATACTAATCAGTTGTTTGCTTGTATAGACTGATCTGTGCCTCCCTTTTTTAGCTCTTAATTGGTGAATTTAAATGTCTCCCTGCCTTTTGCAGATTAATATAATGTGCAGCTTACTATTATAGCACTGCATGGAAATACCCATTCCTTGAAATGGACCTTAGCTAGCAAATGTGAATGTGTTTCTGGTTTACTACCTGTCTGAGATTTAAAGTGCAACTGTTAAAAATGCTAATCTTCTGTGGAAATACTCGGTTCTACTTGGCCTGTTTCTGAATTGTGTAAATGAAACTGAATCAGTGACATTGACTAATAAGCCTACTTTGTAGGGAGTATTATTGCCTATTTTGTAGGGATTTGTACATGAAGCTTATGTGCTTGTTTTTACTTATGTTCTCTGCTGCTTATCCAGTTAATTGTGCATTACTCCCAACTGCTGCTTAACCTATATACCTCTGATAATTACACTTTTATTTAATTTACAAATCTCTCTCTATTTTCTCCAGTTCTTCAACCTTCTTTACCGAATTTGTTTTGCCTACCTGCCCAGCCCTCCTGGACATCCAAGACCAGTCATAGATACCTAATCACACCCTGTTTGCCTGATTCTCCAACAGGGAGAGTCCTACCTTCTCCCAGAAGTGAAATTAAAGGGATTAAAGAAAGTATGTTACATGATGTTATACCTCATTTAATTTGTATGTGAAATTGCTCTACCACTTGCCAGGTGCTAGTATGGGATCCCAGCCAGAATAGCCAGCAGCCATACCCTTCTTACTGTGAATCCCCCTCCATACCTGCCTCATCCTAGCCTCCTGTTTCCTATATCAGAGCCATCTTTCTCCCTATACCTTCCTAACTCCTATAGTGGTTCCTCTCTCCACAATTACAGGATCTGTCCACTAGATGGCAGTCTTTATCCACTTATAACCTCTCTTCCTTCACTCCTTATCACTCACTATAATAAAAATCTAGTCTTTTCGCTCTCTTTAACTGCTTGGTAACAGTCCTACCTACCTCTGAAATCACAACTCCTTTCCCTTGTAACAGTACCTCAAACATCACTCTAACCACTCTGCTTACCTTCCTCTGTACTTACCTTCACTATACTGATCATTTTTTACACTGCTTTGCTGCCTTCTTTCCTGTCTACCCGCTCCGTTCGCCCTGCGGGCTCACTCCGCTCCCCTACCCTACCCTCAATTCCCACCCATCCCCAGTGCTCTTACACTTATTGTAACTATAAGTCCCCTCCCCTTCATCTCTGCCAATCTACTCACATCTCCTCATTATCCCCTCCTCTCCCATCCTCCAATACTTTCTCTCCCCATCCCAAACCTTAAAGCACATTACTCACTTCTAAACTCCTCCCTCTTACACTCTCATACTTTCCCTACATCCATCTACTTCCTCACATACCCTCCTCCCATCTATTCATTTATACTTACACCACACCATGCCTTCTCAAACCCTTCTCATCCCCTCCCTCTCCCTACTACTTCTAATTCCTCTATACCATGCTACCTTGTATTCCTCTTTCACACTACCTCCTTCAATCCTATCCCCTCTTCACCCTATCATCACCCTCAACACCCAACATCACTCTACCACATCTCACTTTCATGCTATATCTCCCTCCCTAGTTCAACCAAACCCACTTCTCTGCTTCAAACTAAAACTTCTACCTGCCTCTATGAAACGTCATATTCCTAAAGCATTACTATACCTCCCACTAAACACTAGAAGAAATCACAAATCCCTGATCTCATTCCCCTTTAACTGCCTATGCCTAGCAGGTGACATACACCCCAAACCAGGACCTGATACCAAGAGTCCAACTCCCCCTATTACCACCTATATTTCCAACCCTAAATATCTCAAACTTCAGACCGTCAATGCCCAGAGTCTAAAAAACAAAATAGTCCACTTTAACATTTGGCTATATCATACCCTACCTGACATAGTAGCTGGGTCAGAGACATGGCTAAAACCCAATATGTCTGACTCTGAAATCCTACCTCCTGTGTTTCAAGCTCTTAGACATGACCGCCAAAAATAAGGGTGGTGGAGTGGCCTTAATCTACTCCAGCCTACTTTCCATCACTCCCTAACAAAATCCTATCCCTCAGTTCAACACTGTTGAACTAGTCATAGGAATTCTCAAACTAAATAACCAGAAAAACATTTGTGTTATAGCCTTTTATATACCACCTGGAAACAATCCAAACACACTTGAGGAAATTATTCAATGGGCCTTAACTACTATCAGTTCTGAGACATACATCCTAGGAGATGTAAACATCGACTGGAACAAAATTAATGCCAAGAATCCCACCATATCCATCAATCTATGTAATTTCTCTCAACTTAGCAATGCCATAACCAGACCCAATGAAAATAACTTCCCAGGCTCCATATTGGACTGGATCCTTGTCTTCCACCCAAATAACATCTCCCACATTGGCACCTTAGTGATCACTTACCAGCCTTCATCCATAGATCAACTCCCTCCTCTCCTCACCTACACCAGTATATCCATACTCGGAATCTCACAAACTTTAATGCCAGAACTTTCTCCAATTCTCTCAAACTAATAAACTGGGACAATCTAAAAATTCTTCCTCTAGACAACGCTGTTGAATTCTTCAACTCAACCTTTTTAGATACTCTGAACTCCTAAGCCCCTCTAAGAACAAAACGTATAAAAACCAACTCCGCCCCCTGGCTTACTAAAGATACCAAAACACTCATGCAACAAAGGGACAAGCCCTGGAAACTTTACCACCGCAATAAGCAACCTGACACCCTTCTTAAATATAAACAACTCCACAACCTAGCCAATAAAACATATTATTCAGGATAACAAAATCATACTACATCAAACTCCATACTACTCTTTCCACAAACCCCAAACAATTCTGGAAATCCATCAACTCTCTTCTCAACCCAGGCACCAAAAACAACCCTTGCCCTGACACTAGTAAATCTGAGCCAGAAATAGCTATGCTGTTCAATTCCTTCTTTACTAAACTCCATAGCAGAACTCAACAAAATCTTCCCTAACAACTCCTCCCCCTAACACAAATCCTCTCCTCAATCTTTCTTCCTAAACTCTCCTCCTATATTTCATCTCAAACCCATCCCCACATCATACATAAAAAACTTCTCTCTAAACTTAAGCCATGCTCCAATGCCCCTGACAACATCCCATCACTCTTTCTAAAACTAGCAGCAGACAGCATCACCATCCCCATTAGTATACTCATCAATAGATCCGTACAGGAATCATATGTCCCTAAACTAAGGCATGCAGCCTTTATACTACCTCTCCATAAAGGAGGCAAAAATAATAACATCTCCAACTTCTGACCCATAGCAACTCTCTCTCCTATATCAAAAATTCTCGAGAAATATATCCACCTCCAGCTCATGCCTTTCCTTAAAAAAAAAAAAAAAAACTCCTTTCCCGAACACAGCATGGGTTCCATCCTGGCCACAGCACAATAACTGCTCTTCTTTCTTTTCTAGAAATCGTAAACCATGCCCATGACTCTGGAGAACTTGTATCCACAGTCCTCCTTGACCTCTCCAAGGCTTTTGATACAGTCTCCCATACCCACCTTCTTACCCACCTTTCTAATCTTAACATCTCACAAAACACCATTACCTGGTTCAGCAGCTACCTCTCTAATAGATCCCAGGCTGTGAAATGGAAAACTGGCACCTCAGCCTTCCTTCTGACCCCAACCGGGGTACCCCAGGGATCCATATTTGGCCCAATGCTCTTTAATATCTTCATTAATGATTTCCACGCAGCCATTCCTAACATTAAAATAGTATAATATACAGATGACTCAACTTTGGTCTGCTCTACCTCTAACCTCTCTGAGCTCCAAACTAAAATTCAAACTGCTTTCTCAACTACTGAGAACTGGATGCATAAAAATCATCTCTCCCTAAATGTCAACAAATCAAAAATCCTACTATTCACCCCCCTCAAAATCTCTCCCTCTCGCTAAAACCACCGTCACTATTATCAGCCATGCCAACTCCACTATAGAAGTTGTTCCTTTTGCCAAACTTCTTGAGGTTACTATTGCCGAACATCTAAACTTTGATACCCATATTAAGCTAAATATTAAGAAAACCCATCAGAAACTTGGCATGCTGTACAGAAACTCACACTTCCTCTCCCCTTCAACTAGACAGACCCTCGCCACAACCTACGTACTACCCTCACTGATGTATGGTGCGCTCCCCTACTAACCAACCTATCTTCCTCCATCTCTTCTAAACTGGAATCCTGTTGCAACAAAATCTCAAAGTTTGCAACCACATCCTAATACTCCACTCACCATTGTATACCTCTCCACCAGCTGCAATGGCTAGAACTTCCCAACTACCTAGACTACCTCCAACTTACCACAGCTCACAAGCTTATTTTCAAACCAACTAAATGTCCAGCACTTGCAAACATCTTACCATTATACACCCAAGACAGAACTCTAAGATCTGCCCACCAAAATCTAATCTCTGTATACAAACCAAATCGTCCAAATGGTCAGCTACTCCTATCCTTTTCCTTAGCCAAAAAATGGAATTCTCTCCCTCCATCTCTAAGAATCTCTGAAAACTTTGAAATCTTCAAAACCCAGCTCCATTCCTGCCTCTCCTATAAATGGAAGTGCATTTGCACTCTACCTACCTAACTTGCTTAATACATGATTACATTTATTACATACAAGGTTTCATTCTTCCTTACCCACCAGGGATTAACCCTATGTTAACATTCCCTTTATAACATTCTCAGACATTGCTAACCTACGTACAAATATAACTCTGTACTACTGTTCTCAACCTGTAACCATGTAAATATATATTATATATTTTTGCCTATGTTGCAGTTCAGCTTTGCTTAGTTTATTTAATAGCTACAAGTTGTTTTACTGGTACCTTTGCAACTATGTAATTTTTTTTTTGTATTATGTAGCTTGTACTTTGTACTATGGAGCTTTTCTCCCGGGCCTCCACTGAAAACGGGTTCTTTGAGCCCAGTGGACCACCCCGGTCATCGAACTGGAAATAAATAAATAAATAAAATGTTGTCTGAATGAATTGCAATGGTTCCCAGAGGAAGAAAGGCATGAAGGGCCTGCAATGCTAAAAGGACCATCCTCCGCGCTAGAACATTTATGTGCAAGCTGGTCTCTACAGGGGACCACAGACCTTGGACTGTCTTGTCAGAACAATGTCCCCCCACCCGAGTTGGGAAGCATCTGTGGTCACTGTGGCTTGGGCAGGGGCTGGAACACAAGTTTGTCCCTCCAAAATGTCTGGAGAACACATCCACCATATGAGGGACGACCAACGAACTCCACTGAGTTGTATTGGATATGACAATGAAGTTCCAACAGGGACCCTTGTACCCCTAGTGTCCACTGTAGAATTCTCATATGTAACTGGGCACACGGGAGAAGCATTATAGTCACCGCCATTGAACCTAAGGCCCTCAACTCTGATTCCGCCATTGGAAGCTGAGAATGGTAGATTAGAGAGACATGCATCCTCAGGTTTTGTACTCTCTCCAAGGTTAGGAAGATTTTGCACTATAAAGTATCTATCCTTGCACCAATGCAGTCTATCACATGTAGATCTAGGAGTGATCTGGATGCATTGATTGTGATTCCAAATGCAAGACAAGGATCAAGAAATAATCCCTGGTTTGAGAGAGTAGAAGCCTGGTGGGAGCAGTGAGGAGCCAATCGTCCAGGTACAGATAGGCCTGAGTCCCCTGAAGCCTCAGGTGAGCCGCTACCACTGCCATCACTTTGTTGAACACCCTGGGGGCTGTGGTGAGACCAAAAGGTAGGGTTCAAAATTGGTAATGATCGACTCCTAGCCGGAAGTGGAGGAACCTCCTGGAGCTTTTGTGCATTTTTATGTGATAGTAAGCATCCTGAAGGGCAAACAAGCACATCCATTCGCTCTCTTGCAGGCATGGCATGATAGACTGTAGGTGTGACCATCCAGAACTTCTCTTTGGCAACTGACAGGCTCAGGGTAGATAGGTCCAGAATGGGCCTCGAGTCCCCAGTTTTCTTTGGCAACAAAAAGAACCTGGAGTAGAAGCCTGATCCAGACTGATATGGGGGGACGGTTTTGATGGCTAGTTTTCCTAGCAGCTTGGAAATTTCCTGTGCTGCTGCCTCTCTTTGCATGGGTGGTATGTCCGGGAGGTATTTGGGAGATTTGGGGGGACCCACAAAGGGGGAGAGTATATCCTCTGGATATGATCTGAAGCACCCAGCGGTCTGATGTTATGGACTCCCATGCCACTAGGTGCAAGGACAATCGTCCCCCGACTGCCTCCAGAGTAGAGCAGTCAGGTCACCCCTCAGGATTGCTGTCCGGGTCTGTCCAAGAAGGGTTCTCGAGATTCAAAATTCCTTGGACCCCCTCTGCCTCTGGGCCTGTGTTCATTCTGTCCACCTCTGCCTCTAGGGGAAGAAAAGCCCTGAGTGTCTCGGGAATACTGTGACTTCCGGAACCACATCTTTTTTTTGCCCTCTCTGGTTCTGAGAAAAAGACCTTTGAGGGTTCAAGAAGCAGATCCCGACAGCAGACAGTGTCTTCCCATCCTTCTCACTCTGGACTAACGTCTCTTTGACGGCCTTACCAAAAAGAGTAGAGCCGTCATAAGGGGCATTGGCAAAGGACACCTTGAAAGGTTCCGAAAATTGACAATCTGAGCCAAGCATCACACCTCACGGACACGCCAGACCCACCCGCCCTAGCCGCTCCTTCAGCAGCATGTGAAAGGAGTCACATGGACATGTTGGTGACTGCTTGCAAAGTGGCCATCCTCGCGGAGAACAAGTCACTGTCCTCCTGCGACATGGACTTAGGGGGGGAAACTCCACCAGCTCCTTTACCAGGTCATGTTGGAGTCTCATGACATGGGCCAGGTAGTTCACTGCCCTAATAGAAAAGGTAGCTGAAGCATAAACCCGCTTCCCTAGGTGGTCCAGCATCCACAACTCTCGGTCAGGAGGATGAGCAGAGTAACTCAACTGGGTTAATTCCTTCTTTGGGGCTGCTGCTACCAACATATCATCTACAAGGGAGCCCTTGTTCCATGCTGGCCTATCCAAGGGTGGACTCAAAATCTTGTCAGGCCTTTTGGGAATTGGTTCCATGGTATCCGGCTCCATCCATGACTGTGAGGTGACCAGGTCCACCAAGGGATCTGCAGGAGGGGACACCCAGGAAGTAGATGGGCATGTCCTGAAAGCCTCCAGGAACACAAACTCATCAGAAGAAGATTTGGGGGAAGACCAATCTCTCCGTTGGAGAAGGATTTCCATGATGTCTCCAAAGGAGACATCCTTGGGAGGTGAACTGGGGGAACCTTCCCTATCATCCAAGTCTGTATCCTCGGTGAGGGACTCAGGGGAGGCTAAGTGCCTCCACTTACACGTATGCTTGCGAGGGACATCTCCGGTGGAGTTCTCTGGGGGGAACTCGCAAGCCACTTGTTCCTCAGGGAGAACTGTCAGGGGCTCCTCGGGCATGGGCTGTCTCTTTGGTAAAATGATGGGAATTGTAGAAAGAGCCAAGGGGGTTGGGGCGGAGTCCGAGGGGACAGTCAGGGGTCTCGATCCAGCAGAGAGAACACTTTCTACTACGTCAAATGCCAAGGGAGAAAGAACCTCCTGTGGGAACCAATAAGGAGATTGGTCTCCCGAGGTCCGAGAGAATCGGAGCTGGGACCGAAGTGGACGGCACTCCGAGGGAGGGAATAGGCCCGACAAAGGCGGAGCCGATGAAAAAAGTTCCACTCCCTTGGATCCGACAGCCAAGCTCTAGCTCCAAGAGCTGCTTAGATCTGAGCTGGTCAGATCCGACACACTCCAGGCAGCTGTCGGCGTCGAGGAAGCAGATACCGTCGGCGCCGACCTCCTGACTAGAGCCATCCTTGGATCTGAGTACTCCAAACTCGGTGGGCGGACCACTGTGTAAATCAGTTGGAAAAAAGGAAGCGAGCTCCCCCCTCCTAAGGAAGGGGGGGCTGGCAAGACCCCCATCTAGATCTGAGTACGAATCAACCTCATCATTTTATCCATGTCAACTTCTGAAAAGGATCGGGCGGACCTCGACGAGGCCACGGACTCCGACCCTGTAGGTTGGGGCACCGAGGTCCTAGATGTAGAGGGTGTCTCCTCCGGCTCTGGGGAAAACCTTGGAGATCAAAGCCGAGGGGAGTCACAGATCCTATGTCTGTTGACCGGTGAAGGGAGGTTTGGAGACCTCTTGCGTTTCTCTCCCGACTACAGCTCTCTCTCCTTTTCTGCCCCTTTTCCACTCCGCTTCCACAGGCTTTGGCACGGGAGGTTGAGTCCCAGCCTGGGAGGGAGGAGAAGCAAGGGAAGGAGAATGAAATCTGGGGTTGGAAGGTAGTGGAGATGTAATATGGGTACAGGGAGGAGCTTGAAGCTCGGAGCAGATGCTGGTAAGGTTGCCAGCTCGGAGCAGATACGGATCCGGTATGCCACAGGTTGAAGACAAAATGAAGTAAACTACTTCAGATCCACACCTCCTACAAACAACTAAGAAACCTAACTAAGAAGCAATTATCATCTGACAAAAAATCTTATTTTCTAGCTTGTCAGCAAAAACACATAAATAACCCACAAAAAGTTTGGCAAATCATTAACTACCTCTTCAATCCTGGCAAAACCTCTACACCTGCACCATCTACAACAAATAGCACTGAATGTTTACCATCCCAATTTAACTCTCATGTCATCACAACTATCACATCACTTTTAAACAACAAATCTAACCAACCCCTTACAGTGCATATCCCTACTAACTCTAAACCTAACTACTTCTCTTATAAACCCATACAAACCTCTTATATGAAAAACTCCCATCAAAACAAAAACCTACCTGTCTAGCAGATGGCCAACTCCCTAATGACTTCTTAAAAACTAGTGCAAGCTCCATCGCCTATCCTGTATCTATCCTAATTAATCGTTCCATCGCAGAACAATATGTCCCCATACTATGGAAATATCCCATATCATCCCCCTCCACAAAGGAGGCCCATCTAAAGATCTCTCTAATTATCGGCCCATTGCCATTCTCTCACCCCTAGCCAAAATCTTAGAGAAATGTATCCATAAGCAGTTCCTAGACCACCTCACTACAAATAACCTCATATCTAGTTCACAGCACAGCTTCTGTCCAAAACACAGTACCTTCACAGCCCTCAAAAGTTTACCTAACTACATCAATCTCCTCAAAAACAATGAACAACTAGTCTCTACTATATTCCTGGATATGTCCAAAGCTTTTGAAATGCTATCCCATCAACTTCTACTCAACACTCTAGCCTCCTTCAATCTCCTCTACAGCCCTCAGCTGGCTCTTTAGCTACCTTACTAATCGACAACAGGCAACTAAATGGGATAATAAACTCTCCACACTCCTCCCAGTCTCCATTGTGTTCCTCAAGGTTCACTCTCTCCTTTTTATTATATTCACAAATAGTTTAAAGACTGCCACTAAATCTTCTTCTATCATTCAATATGCTGACGATGCTACTCTTATTTCCTCTGCTCCCACACCCCAAGAACTCCAAGATAAACTGCAAAAGTAATTTCTATATACTGAAAATTACCTAAATGAACTTCATCTCATCCTAAACCCAAACAAAAAAAAGTAATGATCTTCTCTAACAGGAAATCCAAAGTAAAACCACCTCCTCTCTCCATCTACTTCACTAATGGCACTATAATACAACCAGTTAACTAAACAAAACTACTTGGTGTCACAACAGACAACAACCAAACATTCAATAAACACATCATTCACAACTAAGAAAGTTCATATCAAACATGGTGTACTCTATAGGGCCAAACCTTACCTTACCTTATAGAAATTGCCAGACTAGCCACAGCCAGATCCCACCTCCTATTAACTCTTCTCTCCTGTTCTCAACTTTTCACTAACCTGTGCAAGTCTGATTTACATCTACTTGATTGCTGCTACAACAAGATAGCAAAACTTGCTGCTAGTATACCCAACAGGACTCATCATTGCCTTGCTCTTCAAAAATTACACTGGCTTGAATTTCCCAATTTGTTATTGCTCAATCAGCTCACCACTGTCCACTCCATTACACAAACACCTGAAAACTGTCCTGCACTCTCCAACCTACTGCAACAAAACACCAACCCCAGGACCCTTAGAACATCCAATAAATTTATACTCAAGGTAACAAAGTCCCATAATTACTTTGGTGACTCTCTCTTCTCCTTCAAAGTAGCCAAACAGTGGAACCTATTACCCCAGAATATCTTACAAAACAGAGATCGTCATAGCTCAAAAAACTCCTAAAGGAATACCTTACTCAACAATGGCTATGCTCCTATAATATTCTTGGCTAGTTTCTCATGCCTTTGATTCAAATGTTTTCTGTTCTACCTTCTTGTCTTACTTCTACCAAATGACAATACCACAGTGTGTTTTAGTTATATATCTAATGAGTTTCATATTACTGTCTGAAGTAAGGCTTAAGAAATGTAATGTTTTCTGTTTAACATTCCCCTTTTTTGTAAACTGTGATTATTGGCAACTGTCAAATTTTTTGTACATTGTTTGTAAATCTTTTAAAAAACTTTGTAATCTTTTTGTACAATTGTTATGGAAATTTTCTCCCCGTTTCTCCACTGAAAACAGGCTACTTGCCCAGCCGGACTCCACCCGGTTAACAAATGTGAGCTAAATAATAAATAAATCAATAAAAAGTACTTAAACAGGGCTAGCAAATGCCTTAAGTGCACCATTAAAAGGTACAAAGTAAGTTTTGAGCTAAAGGCTGCTACTGTCCCTAAAAAGAATCAAAAGACCTTCAGTCATATCAGGAAACACATGTATATCTCTAAGCTAATACAAAATGGTAATACTTATTCTGATTGCCAGTTGTCTTGCTGACAACTTCAGATCCAGCTTCTCTTTGACCATGCGCCCCACTGTCCCCTAACAACCCTTTCTGTAAAAATCACCCTACAAGTCCTATATATCCCCTATCTAAAGCAAACTACTAGCTCTACAAGTTCTGATAATAACAGAGTTACTTCCTGATAAGTGCAAATGCAGCCTAGCTCAGCCAGTTCTTAACCTATTAAACATAAGTGTCACTACTGACTATATCACAGAGGTATAGAGAACTGAGACAGTGGTACTATTGTACACAAAAACCCAGAGCACAGATCACAGTAATTATAGACCTGCAAGTCTCACTATTATCGCCTAAGGTCATGGAATGCATCATCAATGAACTCAAATAAACAGGTTACCTGACCAAAATCATTTTGACTTTAACAATAGCAGATTGTGTTTGTTAATTTACTTTATTGTTTTGAAAGGGCTGATGAGGCCTTGGATAACAGCCAATTCATTTACACTGCTTAGCAGGATTTAGTACTATTCCCCATGCAGGTATTATCAACAAGCACCCTAACAAAGAGTTGTATTGTTAACTGGCTGCTGTTAGAATCCATATATTTCACATTGGCAGCATCTCCTCCATACAAAAAGCCACTAGCAGTGCACCACAGGGCTCAGTCCTAGGCCCCCTGCTCCTTGTCATCTGCTTCCCTGATGTCAAAGCAAGCTGCAAAGGTCAATGGCTACCAAGTATTCTGATGACTGCAAAGTGACAGATATTGTAGACTTCCTCACTGACATGCACTTACTTCAGAAAGGGCTTGATCAGACCACTGTCAGGTGGAATAACCATGGACTAAAGCAGGATGCCAAAAAGTTGTAGTCCTATTATATTTGGGGTGTCAGACTTCTGTAGCTCACCTCCTTAAAACTGTTATCATTAGAGTTCTGAGTGTATTTCTTGTTGACAAAAACAGCTATGCAAATCTGGGCACATTTCTTGACAAAATAACTGCCTCAATCAGATTGTGATGAAAAACTGACCTTCAATCAGTATGTATGAGTTATACTTCAAAATTCTATTTAGTACAGGTAATTTCTAAGAGCATCTTGGTAAGGTCTATGGAAATCTTAGTCTCTCTCTCTCTCCACATTTCTCCTTTGGCCTGGCACTAAATGCAGCATCACCTTTAACATTTATGTCACCAAATAACTATCTAATTATTGAGATGTCAGAGATTCCAAACTAAGAACATTACAGAACCAGGCCATTCCACTGAATGGCAGCAGCAACAACTTTCTGAAAAAGAAAGAACTCAGTTGGCAGATCAAATTAGTGGCCAGAAAAGCCTTCACTTTAAACACCATGGAATAGCTGATGTCTATCCTCAACCTTAGAAAACTGGACCACAAGAAATTCCACTGATATTTTCCCTCTTCTGTTCTTTAAAGCCAAAATGTCTGGTCTACATAGCTATTTTCTTTTTAATTAATTGTATTCTTG
>NC_056741.1:1812475129-1812510129 GCF_019279795.1 Protopterus annectens | reverse complement strand
AGACAATGTTATAACTAAAATATGAAACCTTCCATTCACACTGTGGGTACCTGTTGTTACTGTTGTTTATGCCTGAAACTGAATTTGGAAAATAAGGCTGAAACTATGGAAATATGGCCTAATAAGTTTGACAGGTAGCAGGCAACCCTAGGTAGGAAGATTTTCAGGCTTCATTTTATCATAGTAACAGACTGACTTGCTACTTTTAAAAGTTTTTCAATGTATACCTTTCTTTCTTAGGGAGACGCAAGCCTTATGGGATGGGATACCTCAAAAATAGTACAAGGGAAAGTGCTGGAGGTCACAAATATGTTATGTACAGGCCTTCACATCTATGCAGGGAAAACTTCACATGAATTTTTGAGTTCCCAGTTCCTTTAAAATAGTGGACTATTAACCTGCTTTCTAGTAAGCTTTTTCCCCTCTGAAAGCTCAATCACTGTGGAGGGAGTTAAGGATTGCAAAACTCTTAAACGAAAAGTCAAACTTGGGTGAACAGCAGAAAAACCATTTCCACACTTTTGTGGTGGGAAGATGTGCTGACAAGTGAGTTTCAGGATAAAATTTCTATCTAAGCCAAGTCCGCAGAAGAATTTGAAGATGTGTACCTGTTTTCTACATCAGTAATTTGTGTTAAGGGAACGATCTTCAGAAAAGATTCTCTCTCTTACTACAAAGAAAGAGGTTTGCATTGTCATCACTTTCAGGTTCCTAGAAATGCAGGTCAGTCATGAGCAGTCTTGGATCTTTCCATCCTCAACAAGTATTTTAGAAAAAATGTTCAGAATTGTGGCCCAACAGTTTTTGTGATCAGTACTACCAGAAATGTTCTCTATGGTGATCATTGATCATTCTAATTAGATCACTTTCTCCCTAGAGTGACAGTTGTGTACTGCAGGCCCCCCCCAATTCTCCAACCATGAAGTTCATGAAGATATGATCCAAAACATCTGTGCACTCTTTACTAAACTAAGCTGTAACCTCGTAGCTATAAATTGTTGACATGAAGGCTGTGTATAACCTCTGCCCCCCTCAAGGAGTCAGAACTAGCTGTGATCCAAAACGTCTCCAAGCTAATAAGGATATAAGCACTTAATAACCATGCATTTTTGCTTCTACTGTTAATTTTTATCAAGTGAAGCAGCTCTGAACAACCCAACTTATCCTTAAACATCCTGTGAAGAACCGTTCTTTTATTTGCCTCTTATGTTTTAAGAAAGACTATTCATGACTGCTTGCTCTAGCTTCTGTGACTTGAGTAGACTGCCCTTTCTATACTATAGCTGGTGTTGATCACAGACCTGCTCTGTTCACAAACTTGTTCTGAGAATTACCCAAAAAGAACAAATGGAGATACTTGGGAATAATATGGCTGGGCGCACAAAGGATCTAGGACCTCTAGCCTAGTAACCTATGAACATTTGTTAGGTCACACTGCAGTACCTTTACTGTTACAAAATGATTCTCTGACTGAAGTTTTTCTTAGAATAAGTCACCCCCCCCCCAAAGATTCCTTTACTGAGTGCTTTAACTTTGTGGGAAAGCAAGGGCATGCACTAACAGAGAAGCAAGTATGACGTTTACTGACATAGAAGCTTTTGACAGTATTAGCTTTGAGGTTCCTGAGTCATGAAGGCAGCAGAATGTTCTATTACCAGTAAGGCTGAATGACTGCAGAGTTACTACATATTTACTTATTTTATTTAACTTTTGTTTACAGGTGTAGGGCACTCATAACAAGTGAATGACTTCAATCTCAGCCAGTGAATACAAAGAAACCCAGAGCCACACTTATCGACAGAAAGCAAGAGTATAGTAAAATAAAATAAGCATCAGTAAAATAGTTATCAGCAAACACAAATATTAATTATGTACAGCTAAAATACACTGTATTTACAATAAAATTACAGTTCTTTAAATAAGCTTACCACAATAGAAAATGTTAGAATAGATCACTGTTACAGTAGTTTAAGCTAAATGTGTCTTATCCTGCCAAGAATTGGACATCTGGCCAACTTCCAAAGCTTTAGGGCAGCTTCCATGCTCCTTAACCACTGAACAGATCAAGGAAAGTAGTATAAAGTCATTCTTCAGGGCGTCAAACCTTTGGAGATTTCCTGACTCAGAGTAAGGAAGGCTAGAACCGTGCCAGCTAAGTGTGTGCCGAGAAAAAGAGAAAAGGAAAAATATCCACATGCTGCCATTAAACATAATAAAAAAGGGGGTGGATGGAAGAGGGAGAGAGGGTGTTCCTAAAGCAACAGTGATCTAATCAAACATCTACTCTGGTTAAGTTTACTTACACAACTCTCTATGTTCATCATTACATCACTGTTGCAGTAGCCTAAACTATATGGGTTAAATACCAGAGCCTAGAAAGAAAGGGAGGAGGAAGAAGGATTAGTGTACAGGAGCTCCTGCAGACCACTCCTAGCAAAGTCTGCTCTGGATTTAGAGAAAGTATCTCATCTGTAGAAGTTGATAAATGTGTGCACAAATGACCAAATTGCTCCCTCTAGTATATTTATCTTTCCAAACAGCCACAGAAGTAACTAAATCCCTGGTAGAGTAGGTCTTGACTTTGCCTGGAAGTGTCTTGTCATGGTTATAATAACAAAAAATACGGAGCATGAGACAATCATTTTCAATTTGTTTTGACACTGACTGTTTCTTTTTCTTACCTTCATAGGAAATAAACAGTTCAGAATTCCTGATTTTCTTTGTTCTGTCCATGTAGTATCTGAGTTGCCTGTAAACATCCACAGTTGGTAGAACTTTTCTCCTCTATTTTTTGGTTGGTAAAGTCATAGGTTCATAGGCAAATATTAAGCCATTGGTCAGTAGATAGTTACTAACTTAGCTAATAACTAGAGGCCAGAATCTAGCCTTGCACTTTCTATCTCTGAGGTAAAGATCTTAACTATTATGCTCCCCTTTTTAAGTCTTTTTGGAAATTATAGTCATACGTGTTCTTCCTAGAACAATGTCTCACTACTGGTGAATTGGCATGTTCATAGATTTATAGGTACATAATAAGTTAATTGCCCTGAAGGATTATTTTAAACTTATCCAATAATCTGATATCAGAATCGAGCCTTGTACTTTGTGCCTGTGAGGTTAAGACTTTAACCATTATGCTAAATCCAACACCCTTAACAGACTATTTTTACACTCTTTGAACCACAGTGATGAAAAGTGAGAATCAAACTCTGTACCCTGTGCCTGTAAGGTAAAAATGTTAACCATTAAGCCAATCCCCAACTAAATTATCTATAAACTTTAATTCAAACACTACATTACCTGCTCTCTTTCTCCAAGCTTGCTGCATGCAATTACACCTTGTGCCACAGAGACAGGTCAAAGGAAGCCAGTGCCCTGATAATTCAGTATTTTGAAGGCTAAGCTGGAAGAAGTAAAAATGTTCATCCCAAACCTATCACAAGCTTTGCTATCTTTGTCAGGAATACGATAGCTGCCTTTAGATGTTTGGCAGTAGATGCTTTTATCAGAGAAATAACTGCAGGGTCTGATGTACGGTTTGAAAAGAGAAATTTGTCAGTATAGGGAACTGTAGATCAGTGTGTGTGTAGAGCTTTAAGAAGCTTTCTATGAGCTTGCACAAGTGTATAAATACTCAGCACGTGTGAGCCTGACTGCCACTTTGAAGTTAGCTGTTGAGATGTAGTCTGTCTGTTAATCAGTTTGTTTATATTTTGTAAAAAGCTGCTATCCATCCTGATGTGTTTCTATGTAATAAAACATATAAATGAACTACCCCGCCTGTTCGTCATGTATAATAGAGAGGGACGAGTGACATGGTGTCAGAAGAGGTATGTCTAAAATGAACATGGGGCCAGATTCTTCAGTTCTAGACCAAGAGGCACTCAGTTAACACTGGAGGAATACATAGAAGTGAGTAATCCCTACTGCACGTATAACTCACAAAACAGATCAGAAACGAACTTCAGGTACTAAAACTTGCTCAAGCTATTTCTTATTCACAAAACATGAATCGAGGCAAACTGAATGCTCTAAATGAATTTCTTAGCAACAGAAATATCCGATATTACGACATTTTAACAAAAATATTCAAAATAACTACAGAAAATGTTTGAAATAAAGTCAGAATTGCATAAAACAAATAAAATAAGGGAAACGACTGCATTTTTTTGCTATGCACTACTTTTTCACATTAACCAAAGCTATTCATGTTGTCTAAAGTGTATGAAGCATTTGCATGCTTGTGTAGTATTACAGTACAGTTATTTCGTAAAATACAGCCATTTCAAAGCATATATCACAAAGTAAAGCATTTCAAAGAGTTCATTGTGCATTTCAGTGTTATTACAAGTGCTGGCAGTGCGGATGTTTATACATAATTACAAGTGCCACATTTTTCAGTGTATTTGGGCATAATTTGTTGGCATGGGAGATGGATTTCGAAAGTCAACTCTTGTGTTTAATAACATTGCAGAAAACTGGAGAGTGTTTGAACAAGAGCATGATATTTTCATAGAGGCTGCATTTTCTGATAAAGATGACCATACAAAGGCATTTATTCTGCTTAATTTTGCTGGTTCAGAAGCGACAGACAAGGAGCGTTCATTTGTGTATGCACCTGCTGTCTTTGCAGGCGAGGGAAAACCATCATATAGTTGTACAGGTTGAGTCAAGGGAAGACCCCGAGTGTTTAAAATGTAAATTTAGAGAAATGTGTAACCCCCAAATGAACGTTACAATCGAAAGGCACTTATTTTACACCAGGGATCAAAAGCCTGGTTAAACTTTTGCAGCATATATGACAGACTTGAGAAACAAGCTAAAACCTTCAGATTTAGTGACTTAAGGGATGAGTTGATAAAAGACAGATGTGTGTGGTATTAAAGATGATGCTGTGAGAAAATCTTGCTACGTGACAGTGACTTAACTTTGAATAAAGCTATTGAGATTTGTCAGACATATGAGCTTATAGAGAAGCACACAAATATGCTTACAAATGAGAGATGCATGCTTCCAGTAACTTCTAACATCCATGTTGATAGTATGCAGCATGCGGTTAAAAGAAACAGGCCCAAGCATATGGCAGCAACTGTAACTCCCTGTAACACTCACTACGAAACCCCGTAGTAGCTTTCTAGCTAGTTCCAAGGTGTGCTTTGGAAACCGCACAATCTCACTGAACCATAAGAGTGAGTCAGCAAACTTAAAGTATATGCCCATACCCAGTTTCATAGCCAACTGTCGTAACTGTGGAGGAAGTCATGAGCCTAAAAGGGAAATATGTTTAGCTTTTGGTAAGCAATGTCACAAATGCAATAAGTGGAATAATTTCAAAAGGTTTTGTAAATCAGAAGGCACAAATACTTTTATTAAAAGGGAACAAAGAAACAAGTTGATCATTTAGAAAGCTGCAACCCTACTCTTTGTGTTGATGGTGCGTCAGTGCTTCATGAAATAGTCAATGGAGTAGATTTATGGGCAAAGAATTAAGTATTTTGTACTGTTCAAATAAATGGGACACCCAAAGAGCTCAAAGTTGACACAGGTTCAAAGTGCAATGTTATGTCTGCAGAAACATTTGCTAGAGTATGTGCTGGTGAGAAGCTTGATTTGGCAAAGTGTGCGAAGTTTGTTGCTTATGGTGGAGAAGGTATTCACACTGAGGGTTCAGTAGTACTTTCACTGTGCTCCGCTGCGAGAAGCTATGACTTGTTATTTTATGTGGTCAAAAGACATTTCCAGTCATTATTAGGGCTCAGAGACAGTTTGAAAATGATACTGCTTCAATTTAATAAGGAAGTCCATCATCTTAGTTTAAAAGACTACTGCTCTAATTTCGCCTAGTACATTTTTTCTACCTATGCTAATCTTTTCGAAGACAAACTGGGTAAGCTTCCAGTTGTGTACTCCATGAAATTAGACTCAGATGTCAGCCCAGTTGTCAGACCAGCCCAGAAAGTTCCAGTAGGTATGCAAAACAGAGTCAAAGCAGAGCTAGACTAAATTGGTGTAATTTTTCCATTTGAAGAACCTACTTAATGGATAGTTTCCATGATGGTAGCTCATAAGAAAAGCTCTGATGATATCAGAATATGTACTGATCCACGAGATTTGAACAAGGCACTAAAAATACCTCATCATCCAATGCATACAGTCGTAGTAGTTGCAGCACCAAAGCCAAATACCACTGTTTTTTTTCTGTTTTAGATGCGGAGAGTTCATTTTGGCAAATTTTGCTTGACAAGAAATCCTCGCTCTTCACTAGATTCAGTACTCCTTTCGGCAGGTAGAGATTTTTGAGAATGCTATTTGGGATAAATTCTGCCAGTGAAGTCTTTCAACGTGCAATGGAGCTAATTTTTTCTGGGCACCCCGGTGCGATTATAGTAGATGATATTTTAGTAGGAGGTAATGATGAAGCTGAGCATGACAGAAACCTCAAGAAAGTTCTGGAAAGAGCTTGTCAAGTGAATCTTAAGCTGAATCCTCAAAAGTGCAAGTTCTGGTTAAGAGAGGTTGCTTATGTTGGCCATTTGTTTACCCTTCTCCTTATTCGGACCTTTCCAAGCAAACATCTATTCTTGAGATGCCAACGCCAGACAATGTTCAAGCCCTTTAACGTTTTCTTGGCATGGTTAACTACCTGGGCAAGTTTATTCCAGACTTGAGCCAACTAGCAGCACTGCTTCGAAAGCTGACACAAAGATGCATCCTGGTCATGGTTGGAACACCACCAAAGAGCCATTTTATGTCCTGAAACAGAGAATTGCCAGTCCACCAACTCTCAGATACTATGATGTTCACAAACCAGTTATTTTTTCCTGTGATGCTTCAAAATTTGGTCTTGATGAAGTCATTCTTCAAGAGGGTCAACCTTTAGCCTATGCATCCAGATCTCTAACCCAAACTGAAAGGCAGTATGCTGAAATAAAGAAAGAACTTTTGGAAATTGTGTTTGCATGTTCGATGTTCCATGATTATATTTATGGTAGACCTATCCAGCCTGAAACAGACTACCAACCTCTAAATGCTACTTTGAGAAAGCCTATGCATTCAGCTCCAGCCAAATTGCAATGCATGATGTTGAGATTGCAGAAGTACAGTGTTAGTCTTGTCTACACAAAAGGTAAACTTCTTTATCTTGTTGATACATTATCCAGATCATCCAGAAATACCATTGAAGAGAGTGAGAATGAGAACCTTGATTTTGAAGTCATGGAAGTGAGAAATTTCTCTTCCACACGTCTCAATGAGCTTAGAAATCATATAGCCACAGATCCTGTTTTACAGACGCTCAACCACTTTATCAATCGAGGATGGCTGTCAAGGCAATCTAATTTACCTCAAGAAGTGCAACCTTATTTTCCATCCAGAGATGAGACTCTGTCTGACAATGGTATTGTCATGAAAGGTCCTAAAGTCATTGTTCCAAAGTCCTTGCCACAAGAGTATATTACTATCTTGCATTGTAGCCACCCAGGAACCGATTCTACAAAAATGAGGTCGAGAGGACTAGTGTTTTGGCCTTCTATGTCACAAAATATTGAGAGAGTACTTTCATCTTGTTCTGTATGTAATAGTACAAAGCCACACCAATAGAAGGAGTCACTTCAGCTGAACTACCTTGGTCGACAGTAGCCACTGATATTTTAGCGTCCAGTACTGTCACTAACATGAAGTGTCATTTTGCAGTTCATGGTAACCCACACAAAGTTATTTCTGACAATGGTACACAGTTTATTAGCCATTCAAAAGATTTGCCAAAGAGTGGGACTTTACTCATGTTACAAGTAGTCCTGAGTATCCGCAGTCAAATGGTTTGCAAGAATGTGCAGTTCAAAGTGAAAAATAGTTATTAGAGAAGTTGAAATAAGACAATAGTGATGTTTTCCTGAAACTCTTGAATCTCAGCAATATTCCTCATGATAAACTTCTTGGTTCACCTGCCCAGAGATTTCTGTCGAGACAAACCAGAACTACATTACCAATCAACAGTAGTTTATTGGTTCTAAGTGCTAAGAATAACAGATCTATGTAAGCCTTGCCCAGAAGTCTTATTATGACAAAGCAAGCAAACAACTCAATCCATTACATGAAGGAGACAGTCAGAATGCAAACGTGCAAAGGTTATGATCAGACTGGAGTTGTGAAGAGCATTTGCCTAGAGCCAAGATTGTACATTGTGGAATCGCAAGGATCAACGTTTAGGCAGAATCAGAAACATTTGATGCTAGTGTCTGAGCCTGTACCACAGCACCTAGCCTGTGAGAAAGACTCTTTACCTCAGAGTGAGTTGTCAGGCATTCCAATTCCTGAGGACGTTCCAGTATATATCGTATGTTCCAGAGATGAATCCCGAAGTTCTTGATACGAGTTGTTCACTGAAGACTGTCCCTGTTGCTAAACCCAGTTCTAAATACTATGAGCCTAGATCAGGTCATATTTCCAGATCATGTTACAGATGCACAGCAACTTGGACATGAACACTGTGTTCATTTCTCATGTCTATATATTACTGCATGTCTTATTCGTAACAGTGGCGGCTGGTGACTTCAAATCAAAGGGGGGCTGCAGGAGACAGCTGAATGGGTGGGGTCAACGGGAAGAGGTGCGGCCAACTAGAAAGGGGAGAAGCTATGCTCAAAACCATAAAAACTAACTAAATACACTACCCTGGGTGCCAAACCGTCATTATGAGAGTCCAATCAAGACAAAATGAAGTGCAGAAGAATAAAAATATTTCAATGCATTGGCTGCATGACAGCTTACTTAATATCTAGATCGAAACAAAAAGGTTGTGAGGCATGAAAAAATAAATTACTTTTTAAATACATTAATGGAATGCCAGTCAAAATCAAGTATAAGAAAAACAAGCAGCACTCAACTCAAACCACTTCTTGCACTGCAGTTCTAATTATAATTTATATTCAGCTTTATTAAAGTACCAAGTAACATGCTGAAAGTAGAAATCTCTGATGCCCCCACTTGTAAAAATGTTTCTTATCCAAAAAAAGACCTGCTGCCTGACATCTACTTGTTTCATGGGAAAAACATGATCAAAGTAAAAAATGGAAAGCAAACAAGAAATAAGCTCAAGATACATTGCTTAAAAGGATTACAGTACAGGTTATGGACCACACATTGGCATTCTGTTTAGTTTACGGGTAAAGCCTGAAGAGATGACTGGAAGTCTCCAAGTGTAATGAGCTTCTTAAAATAATGTAATCCTGTCCTTTATTACAAATACTATCATATGCATTTCAATACCCGAGGCCTATACATTATCTAGTTAAGTATTCTCTACATGACAACAGCAGAAATGCTTTCAATGTTGGCAATTCTTTAACAGTATGCTTATTAAAGCTTACTTGCATCTTACGATCTCAGCCAAGCTTACCTGATGATGGTCATTAAAGTATTGCTACTTAAACACAGAGCAACAGGCACTTTGAGTAATAAGCATAAATCAACAGTACAAAAAATATGACAGAAACCAGGCCACTCTGCAAAAATCAAAGACAGATGAAAAGCCACTCTAGTACATGTGTCTACCTTGGATTTGGGGGGGGGGGGTACTCTGCACATTTACACTGCATAACTACTCCTTGCCTTGCTTCGACACATCCAGAGTCACTACATGGGGGAGTGGGGTGTAACAAGTATGTCACAATTTAAAATGTCTCTGGCTGACTGTGATGGCCCTGACACATTTGCCATAACTCTCAACCTTAGAGCAAGAAATCTGGACAAAGCCATACAAGGAAGTGAGAAAAAGACCCAAAAATAAGGACATTTTTTTAAAAATATTGCTCTTATAAACTTAGAAAGATAATAGAATAGGTCTTGCATTAGTATGAATTTTCTGAATGGTATGAAATCTGAAACTCAAATGTGACTTAATTCCTAAATGATTTTGCCAGAAAACCACAAATTTTATGAGGACAAACCAAAAATAAGAAGCAAAAATCTATTCATTCTTTGAAAATCTGGACAGCTGGGAGGTATAGTTCAGCTGGGGTTGTCTTTAAGTTTGCCGCCCTTCCCCCTCACAAAATCATGGAGCCTCCCCCTGCAGCCATTCCAATGATCCATTACTTGGCTATTTTACTCCATTTACCATAAACACTAATGTGCATACTGATTTACTTCTGTGATGATTTGGACTTCATTTGAAAGTTTTATTTTGCATTTTACAGCACAAACACTAAGACATCTGCTAAACAAACTTAGCATTAAAACTTCTCTGCCCTTGAAACTCACATTCATTGAAACAGCATTGAAACCCACATTCAAAGAAAATACATTTTACTAGTGGCAGATAAAGATTAATTCTGGGCTGTTTTCAAATCATAGGCCCCTTGCATATGAAACATACATGTGCTCTTTGATACACCTTCCTATTGTTTTGAACATTTTTCCAGTAAACAATGAAACAAAATGCATGCACCAATAATGACAAAACTGCCCAGTTCAGAACATTTCCATCATAAGTCTACTCAAACTTCTACAGTCCACCATTATCAGCAAATATGCACAATTCTACAGTCCACCATTATCAGTAAATATGCACAATCTCTGAAGTAAAAAAGTCATCTAAATAATTCCACATTAAATAAATCTGTAACTAATGAAGAGGTTGCTGCTAGCAAACACCTTTATATTTCATGGTTTCATCGAAAAATAAAGTGTCTGATGCCCCTGAGGAATAAATTGCCTATATTACATTAAAAATGATAAGCTAGTAATATTGCATTAGGAAATAGATGGAAAACTGAAAACAGGCTCATAGTATCTTAACTTTTTCAGTACGGCAGCATTCACCCCTTGTGGGAGTAGAACGAACAACCTTCTGCATCAAAAGCAAGTACACAACTTGTGCTATTAACAATGTAAGCTGACTTAGCATAAGTAGCATTAAACTTCTCTTCCCCTGCAGCTCTCAGCTCCTTGTAAAATCTACTCAATACTCAACTGCATCTCAACTTCGCAGCACAAGAAATCTGGAAAAAGCCAAATTTATTGGGGGGGGGGGTCAAAAACCAGGGGCACATTAAACATTGCTTGTATAATCTTGGAAAGTTGCTAGAATAAAATGCTGTGTTACCACCATACATTTTACTGCCAAGGTCCCCGTGCAAAAGTGTCAGAACAACATACCACTATGCCAAAAATCAGCTGCTTTGTGAAAGAAAAATGCTGTGTTACCACCATACATTTTACTGCCAAGGTCCCTGTGCAAAACAGTCAGAGCAACATATCACTACGCCAAATCGGCTGCTTTGTGAAAGAGAGGAAGACTGAAACTTAAATGGCTATCATTTAATGAATTCAGTTCTCACCATAGCAGTCAACCTCTTAGCACAAAACACCTGGACAAACCCAGTAATGAGGGAATACAGCCCTCAAACATATTCAGTGAATTCAGTTCTTACCATAGCTGTCAACCTTAGCACAAAAAAACTGGACAAAGCCAATAATGGAGTAATACAGTCCCAAAAAATAAGGACAAATTTCAAATATTCATCTTACAAAATTGCTAAAATAAAAGGTTGTGTAAAAGGTTGTGTTACTATGCATTTTCTGAAGAATATGAAGTCTGAAATTCAATGTCAATTTTACTTCTGACGGAATAAAACCTATTTTCAGCAGAGGTCCAGGGAGAAATACTGCAGATACATGTCTTTGTAAAATGGCAGGACACCAGAGCAAATCCACACAAACACAGGGATGAGATGCAGACTCCACACAGAAGGCACCCCAGCCAAGAATCAAACCAGAAAACCTATAGCTGTGAGGCAACAATGCTACCACTGCACCATCAAATATGCAAGGAATTAAACATTCAGAAACCTGAAGTCAGAAATTTAAATGCCTGTCAATTTTATTTAACATGTGTTAATCAGGACAATCTGACTTGGAACAAAATACAATTTTCAGCAGAGGCCCAGGAAGAAATAATGCAAACATGTCTTTGTAACATGGGAGGACACAAAAGCAAACCCACACAAACACAGGGAGAAGATGCAGACCCCACATAGAAGGCACCCCAGCCAAGAATCAAACCTGGGAACTTGCAGCTGTGAGTCAACAATGCTACCACTGCACCATCAAATATCAAGCATTGCAGTATTTAGAAACCACAGATACTATGAGGAATAGATCAGATCACATATGAGGCAAAAATCTGCAATTTGTTTTACAAATGGTGGGGGGGTAGGGAATTCAGGTCCTTAACACCTGCATACAAGGTACAGGGTTCAAGCCTGAGTATCTCTACCCACCACCATTTGCTCTCTCTAGCCACCAGTATATAGTAACTGGGGCATTACACACACACACACACACACACACACACACACACACACACACACACACACACACACACACAGCCTGCTACCTACCCAATAGCAATCACACATATGCCAGCACACACCCACACTCACAGGTGCAACCCATCCCACAGATTCACTCACGCACCTAATAATCCTGCCTGACCACTAAAACCCCTTTAGGCTGTGTTCACTACATTGATGCGGTAGGAGTGGCCATGTTAAGCTACACGGCCTAGTGAAGCTATGATTTGCTCAGCATGTAGATACCTTCCTGGATTTGGTTTTGGCGGAGAGCACATGATTTATTAGCATGTGCATTTCCCTTGATCTGCCTCATTTGCATGTAGCATGGTCTCTGGGACAACCCAAGGCGATATTGTATGTCTTTTTTTTTACATCACTGTGTTAAAGCTGTCTCTGGTTTCAAACAAGATAACCTTTACAAATCCCCCCATCCAATAAACATTCTGAAACAGAAAGAATCAGAATTTGTTGCAAATTTTATGTTTGTTATATTTACATTGAATGCTTTTATTCCATTAAAAGCAATGATTTTAATTCAAAATGGATTGCCTGATTAGTAATTATATCACTAATTGATTATCATGCAGTCTTTTTTGAGTGGATCTAAAAATATTACACAAATTGCATAATTAAGAATGCTTACAAATGCACATAGGTAAATATGCATGACGTGTGATTTCATGGATAACAGAAAGTCTAGGAATTCCAGTATGAGTGGTGTTCTGAGTAGGAAAATATTCCAGTTTGTGAGTATGCATATGAACATACTGTTATGTATGAATAAATGTGAGAATATGAACAAATAAGGATTAATTAATGTGCAGGCATATCTATTAATGTGTACAATAATGAAGAAACCTGCAAATTACTTAAATCCACAGCAAAAAAAGAAAGATAAAGAGAAAAATAAAAGACACTACTTACTACTTGAATACACAGATTGTTTAGTAAAGTATTAAAACTAAGTCATTCCATTTATCTATAAAAAGGTGCTAAAAACCTTATCTAACAAGCTATGTAAGACCCAGATGTCAGCAACATTTAACTATGGCAGGACATCCCATACTGCAATATACAGACAGTGACTCATTTGACGGCAATCAGGAATGAAACAGCTATAGCCAGTTAGATGTGAGTTTTAGAATTCAATTTCCTTTCTAAAATGTGTACAAAATAAAAATGGCAAGTGGCCTGGTGGCAAAGAGGGATTAAACCCTTACTGCATCCTAGACAATCTGTGTATGATTAGTGGCACGTGCACTGGAGAGATCTGAAGGGAGAAGATGGGTGACCAATTCTAGCTCACCCATCCAAGTGGAGAGGGAGATATCCAAAGCTCACTGCAATAAAGCAGCATTACAAGCTGCATAAGTGGTATGTCTCTTAATCAGGAGGGTGCAAATATGCAGCGACTGCAAAACTGGCAAGAATGCCACAGGTTGGCAAAGGGCAAACCCTCCAGCAACATTGTAATGCTACAACATCATCCTCAATCTCACTAATGGTCCCCAGGTGTGGGTTGGGTTCAGCTCAAAAAAGGCTAAGGCAGATCTAGTAGATCCAATGAACAAGGAGTGGATCAGGTGGTTATTGATATTCAGCTGCAGGGAGAAAAGAACGGGTACCCTAAACCCCTCGAAATGACATCATTCTGGAGATCTACCATGGAGTGGATGGTTCCTCTTTATTCATTTGATAAAGGCACCTGTGTAGCACCAAATGTATATCTTCTCCCTTTAAAAGGCAGTTCAATGGGCTTAGAGCTACATCTCCTATGACAGTAATATCAGTGGGCCTTTAACCTACTTTGCCTACCCTAAATTCAAAGTGCAGTAATCAGTAAAAAGCTAATACACTTCCAGAAAACTATGCCTTGTGAAAATTTAATTCTGCTCTGCATTAGTAAACGTGTGGAATTATAGTAATTTAACTGCACTTCTTGTTCTTTAACAATAGACTTAGTTGATAAATGTTGCTAAACATTTCTCAATTAACTAAATGCAGCAAACTTCACAATTGAATTTCCAGGTTTTCATTTGAAGCCTGTACATCATAAACCTCAGCATTTAGTTTTCATTGTATTTAGTTAGCTATGCCAGAGAACAAGAAGCTGATCTCTAACTGAATAAACGCTGTCACCACTGCTGTGGGCTAACTCATTACAACAACTCTGAATCATACTTTCGTGTACTGTTTGTAATATTCTATAAACGCTTGCACTTAGTAATATGCTTTGCTGCTATTATTTTGCCTATTCTACATTTTCACTCAAAATTAGCACCTGCTAAAGTTTGTTTTTTCAGCACGTACATTTGTCAAATGTGATGAGGTTTGACACTGTGTGATCATTTGTTGTAGTTACATTAATGCTTTGCCATTTGTTCTCCACCTAATTTGTCTTTTAAACTGCTGCCTGTGAATCATCTGCACACACACACACACACACACACACACACACACACACACACACACACACACAGCCCTTCACCTACCGGATCCGCGAGACCAAGCCCAGCGACTGAACAGCAAGCAAGCCCACAATCCAAACACCTACCCGAAGCCCGCGCACAGCCCTTCACCAACCGTTTCCGCGAGACCAAGCCCAGCGACTGAACAGACCGATCCATGAAGCCTTTGTTCCAGCGACTGAACAGCAAGCAAGCCCACAATCCAAACACCTACCTGAAGCCCGCGCACTGAAAACGTCCCGCGAGAGCAGCTCAGTCCTCCTCATTGGTCCTGACTGCGGCTGAAGCAGTCCGGAGCTCCTTTGTTCTGTGCGGTCGTCACCACACAGATTCCTGGTACCTCACAGCAATGATTGTTGGGTACCTTTGTTACCGTATCAGGACTGCTGGTAAAAGCAGTCTTTGTTTTTATGTTTTACATATTTTTTTTTTTTATTTTCTAGGTGGGAGGGCTGCAGTCCGATAGGACGAGCCGCCCCTGCTGCAAATGTATATTACTGCTGGTAGGAATATTTTCAAATATCTCACAGAATCAGACTACATTAATAGTCTTCCTTTGTTTCAGATTAAAAATGGAGAAAGACCTGACACAATTATTTTTAGAGACTGTGACAAAAGTGCTACCAATAAACCTGAGGATGGATCCACGAACATGATGGGCAGCTGTCTGGGGCTGGCCCATGTTAGGGGAGCAAATATTGTTGCCTTACATAGTTCACAAATACCATGCAACAACAGTACAATGCATACATGTAATCCAAGGGGGATCATGAACACCACAAAAGCAGACAATATATTAAGTAAGACATAGCAATTTAGCTGTGATTCACTAAGTACATACATGTGAAATAAGAGCCAGTGCCAGAGCTGCACAGTACATGTGAACAAGTGCATATTAACCTTGCATAAATCTTAAAAACATTCCTGAGTGTGCTCTAAACTAAATGTGCTGCCCACTGAATCTTAACTGAGCAACAGCAATGGAAAACTGTGGCTGAAAACAGCTGGTATAATACATAAAACATCACTGTATAAATGCTGCAGACTATGGTACACACAAACTATATGTGACATCTACACCCTTCACCCTCCCTCTACAAAGTGACTACCAACTGAAGTGCACAATTCAGTAGATCCCTTAGCTAATCTATATGCTTTTAGCTACACCATGCAGTCATAGACAATGAGCCAAAAATACCTGTGAACTGCCCATTATCTGGACAGCAACGGCACAGTATGCCACTGTTCTCCTGAGCCATGTCCATTGTGTGTAGTGGCCAACAGTGTTGTCAAAATACATAGCACTAGATATGCTACAGACAAAAGGTGTGCTACACTATACAGCTACTGCACAGATGCAGCCACACAGTTGGTACAATATACTGTCACTAGCTGACAGCAACAGGAGAGGAGACAAGACTGACAAATTCTGCACTGCATATCCAACTCCATTATCACTGTACTATGTATTACTCTATCACCAAGTTATTGCTATTTTATTATAGTGTTTTTTTTTCTTTTAATACACAGATGTCATCTACAGACAAGGTAATTTGAACAGATATTAACCAATGAATCTGTCTTAGCTTAAAACTTAAGAAGCCCAACAAAGTACACGTATATCTAATGCTTTTTTAGGAGTGCTAGCTTAGGTAATCTAAAAAAACTCTGTATATGCAATATATAGAGTGTCATCACAGTCACACAGTCATCTCACTACCAGTTTTTACAGTCTGTGTTTTTTTTTTTTTTATATATAACACAAGTAAATAAAAATTCAAGTAAATATAAATATTTTCTACTGATGCTTTACACACTCTTCGATATCAATTTGTATGCCTCATGGCACCAGCTGCCCCCATTACCACCACAACCATCAGGTTTTCTACCTCAGATAATAATATAGTGGCCTGATTTTGATTCTAAAACTAAAACGAAAACTATAAGTGCTTTTTCTTTGTTCCATCAAGCCAAAACTCCAATTGTCTGTGTGAAGTTTTTTTCTTTTCTTTTTTTGGTTTGCATAAACTCATATTTACTAAAATTTTTCACATGACCTATTAGTAAATATCCATTGCAGAGTGGAAGAGTCTTAAAGCTATACTCCTACATGTGATTAACTTGCGTTACCAAATTAACTACAAATGTTTAAACGACTCAACTGTACAAATCATCACCAAAAAATGTTATGTAATACTGAATGTCAAAAAGAAAAAATTCCATACCTTGCAGAAGTAAACATGCTTATGTTTCCCAAACTAGAGTCAGTGGAGCTGTCCAGTGCAACTGTGAACAAAAAAAAAGAAAACAGCTAGATCAGTTAAACTGATTTTGTGACATAAGAAAATAACTACATAAATGCAAAGATAAGGAATTACACAGAACCACAACACAACCATTTCACAGTTAAAGGAAAAACCTGTCTTCCTAGCAGAACCGCATTATTCTGGTAGAATCAGAAAGCAGAGGATTTCTACACAGAGTTGAGCAGTCATTCATTTTTGATATTAATCTGCTTGTTTCTGACATTCAGGTTAGAAAGGGAGTATCTTTATCCCTTTGTCAAACTAATTTGTTTGCTTCTAACCTCAGGATATTTCTGAACTTTTAACAGGTGCCTACCTGATGACATGATGGACTGGGGTTGTAATATATACATGCTCAAGTATATATCCACTTCTGTGTGTACTCTCAGCTTGGAGTAGTAGTGTTTTCTTGCTGCACTAAGTATCAAGCATTAGAAATGTAAAGTTATGTTGTGAAATGCATTAGAAAGTGAAGACAATGTCTGCTTATGCAAGCAACAGCCATTTTCAGTTGCACAAAGCAGCAGAACTTATCCAAAATGTGCAAAAAGGAGTTAATAGTGCAACAGAAAAGAAGAAAACTTCATGCTAATTGAGAGTTCAGAACAACTAATATATATGGGTGCATTCTGTTCAACTGTATCAAACTATAATACACGAATACTCATATTTCTGTTTATATGTACATTCTGTTGCTGTTCATGTGTTTAACTTTCAAAAAATTCACCATACAATGCAAAGCCATAGCTAGAGTGCAGGTGAAGGTGTGTCTTCCATGGTGGAAACTGTTGGGGGCACAACCGGCACTTTAGCAGGCTTGCTGATTAGTCCCTGCAATTCAGAGTGAATGCAGAATCATTTATGAAGTTGTAATTAACACTTGAGCTTCTTAAATTATTTAAAATACCGCCTGGTGTGTGTGTGTGTGTGTGTGTGTGTGTGTGTTTGCTTATGCGTGCACACATATTTGTGTCAGCTTTTGTATAGCATGTTGGTAAAATCTCTGTAGGAAACGGACTTTTTTTTTTTTTTTGTTCTTTGCTCTTCAACCATGGTTGACGGATGTGTTGATTGGGGGATTGCTCAGGATGACAGCTATCAGAGCTATGGTTGTCATAAGGTGCAATTATAGTTGATACCTGTCCATTTTTTTCCCAAATATTTTTATTAAATTTAAACACATGAAAATATTACAAACATTCTAATGTAAGTTTAGAATAGATAACTATATACAATATTTACATTTGGCCTAATATGAGAAATGTTTAAAAAAAAGAAATAATAAAACTATTTATTTACCAATATGCATTCTGAATATTTAAAGAACATTCAGTCAAAATTATACAGAAAAGGTTGTTTTAAGAGTTTTTATTAAACCAAGAACTTTGATCCACGGATTATCAGTCCATTTCTTGGGGTGAATTCTTGTTTCCTTTACTTTTATTTCTATGAGAGCAGAATCTTCCAGAAATAATAAAAATGCTTCAAAGGTGGGTGATGCAGATGATTTCCATTTTCTAGTTAAACATTTTTTTGCCACTGCTAAAATAGTCAATAGGAGATAAAAAAATGTTTCTATTCATAGTATTCAGGGCATTTATATTCAATAGAATTAGGGGTTTGGATAAAATAAATGTATCCGAGAATAAAGCTTGAAAAAATGTACCAATGTGAATCCAATACTTATTAATTTTATTACAGCCATAAATAATGTGTTCCCAATCAGCTAAGCACTCCACAGAACATCTCCAACAAACAACAGTAAGAGATTATTGTATTTTAGCTACTTTGTTGGGAGTATAAATAGCTCTGTGTAAGAATTTTCACATAAAGATTTTCCACCTTTGTAGATTGGAAGTTAGTTTCACAGAGTATAGTAAGTTGGATTTGACTTCTGGAGATAAATTTAAATTTGGCCTTTATCAATAAATTTCCAAAATTTTTGTTTGGGTATACTTTTACAGTTTATTAGGATTTTGTAAAGATTAGAGATTAAGTTAGGCCAATTCAGACTGCTGTATATCAAATTTTGCAAATGGAAAATCATCTTAAGTTTAGTTTTAAATGAAGAGTTATTTATTATTCTACAAAGGTCTTGAGCATGAGAAAGAATACTATTTGCGATAATCCAATCAGAATCTGAGATATTATAAATATTTTTATTTCATGAATCTGTAATACTGTTAAATCTTTTATGCAGTGTTGCCAAAAAATGAATTGTTTAGAATCCCAGTCTTTGAAGATATTTTTGTGGATTCTGTTGGAATAATTTTTAGAAATCCTGAAGGGGGTTAATAGATCCCACCAGTGTTTTACATCTAAATTTGAGTTTATAAATGTTCTAATATTACTATAAATATTGTTTATTATATTCACTTGGTAGGTTTTACAATATCATATTGTAAATTAATGCCAAGTATGTACCATAGATTGGCATTTTGATTATCTATTAACAGATTACCAGCTAATTTGTTTTCATTTAAGAAAATAATTGTATGGAGGGATTTCCATGCAGATGAGAAATTAGGGTCTGGCCAATTAATGGCTAATTTGAGAACAGAAGCTTTAATATAGGAATCAAGATCTGGAAAGTTTATTCCCCCCTCTTCCCATGGTCTAATGTGATGAGAAAGTGCAATTCTATTTCTTTTTGAAAGCCATAAAAAATTAGTAAAATTTTGTTAAAGTCATTTAATATTATTTTGTTTGGAGATATAGGAATGGCTTGAATAATATAATTTATCTTTGGGAGTAAGGTCATCTTTATTAATTTTAGTCTGTCTTCGATTTTATAATAGATAAAGTGTTTGAATAATTAGTAGTTACTGTTGTATTTATATTATCACATAAGGTTATTCCTAAGTAATATATGGATGATACTAATGTGCCAGTTATGTGATTTGGGTTAAAATGTGTGTTATGCTGTCTGTTTAATATCATATATCTGGATTTTTTGTTGCTTATTCTTAAACCTGAATTAAGATAAAATTTAGCAGTTAGTAAATCTAATTCTTTGAGAGATTCTTCTGAAACTCCAAAAGTTAGAATAATATCATCTGCAAAAAGCATGATTTCAGAGTTAAACTGTCCCATGAATTTTAATACCAGTTATTTTTGGTAATTGATGAATAATGGTTGACAATATTTCAATGGCTAAGGCAAACAGAATAGGAGACAAAGGACAGCCTTGTTTAGTTCCTTTGGTAATTTTTATGGCTTCTGAAGTAAATGGCCCAAGTTTTACATAAGCAAGGTTGTTACTATATAGACTTTTTATCAAATGTATAAATTGGGAGGGAAAAATCAAACATTTCTAGTGATTTAAAAAGAAAGTTCCAGTGTAAAGTGTCAAAAGCTTTTTCAATATCAAGTGCAATTAAAAGTGCTTCTAGATTATGTCCATTAATAACATCAATAAGAGTGAGAATCCTTTGAATGTTGTCATGTGTTTGTCTCTTGCAAATGAAGCCTGTTTGATCTTCATGTATAATGTTTATTAAGGATTTATTGATCTTACTTCCTAAATTGGCTGTAAAAATGTTATAATCATTGTTAAGAAGTAAAATAGGTCTATATTAACTACACAAAGTTGAGCTTTTATTTTCTTTTGGAATGGGGATAATTAGAGAATATTTCCAAAAGGGAGGAACTAAATGGTGAGAATGAATTATAATTAGAGCATTGTGAAATAAAGTTAGGGCAGGAGTTGGTAATAATTTATATATTTCATTTAGGATTCCATCGATTCCAGGAGCTTTATTATTTTTGCTTTGCTTAATTTTATCAACTCTCTCTCTTTTAGAAAAATTTATTGCTGTAAGTCTAATTTGATTTTCTCTGATAATTTATTTATATTAGATACGCTTATATCTATATCTAAAGAATTTGAGTTAAAAGGAATATTAGTTTTAAGATCAGCATAATGATGTTTAAAAGCCTCAAGAATATCACTGCTATCCGAAACTACTCCGTTACTTTTACCCTATTTTATAATTTTTTGATACTATTTTCAGTGGATGTTTTTTTTTTTATTCGCACTGACAAATTATGTAAATGTTTAGAAATTATTGAATATGAGTTAATTTTCAGTTTTTCTAAAGCTAAACTGGTCTTCTGTGTTTCATTATATTTTTTTATTTAGCTGATGTATTCCTCTTTTCTTTGTGGCAGCATCGATGGAATCCTCTAAGTTTAAATCAATTAATTGTTTTTGTATATTCTGCAGTTCTGATTCTCATTCTTTGGTTTTGTTTTTATACCATGAAAGAGCTTTGCCATATAAAAAGGCCTTTAATGCTTCCCATAAAATGACTGTATTTGTATCTTTTCAGTAATTAGTTTCTAAAAAAAATATTCCTGAATGTAGCCATGGTTTGAATTGCTTTAAATTAATTATATATAAGCAGGAATTCTAGTTATTTTATTTAATTTTTTAAAGTCAGATTCTATTTTAAGAACAAGATAATTGTGGTCCAAAAAAGAACATGGGAAGATTGTAAAATTAGTTACTTTCATGTTTAGATCTTGGGATATGTAAAGTTTGTCAATTCTAGTTTGAGTATTGAATCTATAATCTCTATGTGAATAGAGTAAAGAGATGTTGTCTTTATACACAACACTGTCAATCAAATTTAAGCCATTAATCCAGTTTTTAAGAACTTTCCCTACTGGAGACAGATGAATAGGTCTACTATTTGTAGTATCAGAATTATCTAGAATGCAATTAAAATCTCCACTCAAAATTAGGACCCCTTTTTGAACTGTATTAATTTGATTTATATGTTTCCTCACTGTTGTCATTCCTACACCTGGAAACCAAGAAATATTAGCTAAAGTTCAAATTCTATTATTACATTTTATTATTACTATTGTTAGTAGTCCTTCCTTATCTTCATATTTAAAATTATTTGAAGCATTGTGATACTTTTTTTCCTTAACATAATGGTTCCTCTTGTTTTTTTTTTTTGTTATATGATGAATGAGATAGTATTGTATAATCCTTGGGATGCCACACAAATTTATCATTAGCCTTAAAATGGATTCTTGTACAAATATTACTAATGACTTGTTGATTTTAAGTATTTAAAAAAATTGGCTGTTTTCCTTGGATTATTTAATCCATTAACATTTAGAGATAGTAATGTCAATTCCATCTAGTATGTTACATTTGAATAAGATTTAATCGTGATATTACTAAGGACTGAATGTTGTATAATATTATTAGTAATTATTATAGATAATGATATCGGTAATGTGCATGTTCTACCTAAGTTAAAGTGATAATGACAGCTCATCTTAGGCCAGACTAACAAAAAAATAAGAAATTGTAATTAAATACATATTTTATAAGGAATGTAATAATCATAAAAAACAACTTCAAACATGGAGTGAAAGTCACCCCTAATCTGATAGATATGAATTGATCTATCAGATTATCCATCAAACCAAAAGATAAATCAAAGTGAGCTTGAGCTCTGATATGAAAACAGGAGAAGGATATTAATATAAGTTAATTAAAGTGAAGTTAAAAATAGAAGGAAGTGACTGATATCTCATTTTTTATGTGAGAATGTGAAAAGGAATTCATGTGTATAACCCTTTATATAATAATAAAATAACTATATCTTACCTTAAGAAACTTAAAAAAGGAATGTTGTATACTAATAACATTGAATCATGACAGAAGCATTTTATTTCAAGATACTTCCCTAAAAACATGGGAGTAGATATTAATCAATAAAAACCCAGTATATCATCTAGCACTAGTCCAATCAATCCTGATGACAGCTTAAAAGACTATCAATATCTAGGATGCAAAACAAGATTCATACTAGCTATCATCTTTATATCAAAGTGCATCGATCTGTCAGATTATTTTTTTATTTAAAATTTTCACATATAGTCAATAAAAATATGTATGAATCATAAACATATAGAAAATTAAAACAACCTATAACATTCAGTTAAGTATTCTTAGTTAGACAACTAATAAAAAAATATGATAGACTTTTCTATAATATAGAACAAGCTATTATACTGTCCAACTAGGTAAAAGGCTAATGTACTAATATCAGAAATAAATCAACATTCGTAACATCTTAACACAATTAGTTTGTTTTTAGCGTCTTTTTAAAATGTGCATAAAAAAAGTTCAAAAACATTAATTAGACCATTGTAATATGTTAGACATAACTAACAGCTATAGTGTTTAAAAGCTAAAGTTATTTCAAAAATATGAGATCAGCTAGACTTTTTGTTCAAACTAGAAAAAACAATATCTGCTTAATTTCATAACACACAACATATGTACACAGTTACTTAGAAAGTGAAGTGTCAGAACCTACAAAAAATACTCTGGTAAATATATTTTCATAAAGTCTCTAATTATTTACCACTTTTGAAATGACAAGAGAAAGTACTATTTAACATTTGAATGCTCATTTAATTTAACCTCAAAAGCCAAGAAATTGGATATGCCCCAAAATATTCTTAGGATTAAATACCATCAAAAATCACCAAATATATATATGGGCATTATAGGAACAAGGCAATGATTCTAAAAAGATTACTGCCTGAAGCCAGTGGATGTGTTCCTATTAACTGTGGATTTACATATATGTTTGAATACAAATAGAGCTCTAAAATAAATTTAAAAACTTATCCTAGATTCCACACCCATGAAAGAAACACACAAATCCAGAATTAAATAAACAGAAACAGCACAAATCATTCAAGCCAATCAAGAACATCCTAGACAGTCCAAATGAGAAGGGACTTTTGACTAACAGAAACAAGTATATTTTTAAAAAACATATATATTGCTCAGTTTGACATGACCTTAAAATACATAAGCATAAACTGTGCTAAATACACTTATTACCTGTAATTTGTTTAATTTATTTGCATCCTTTAAAAAATAGATAAGCAAGCACCTTGCCCAATGTACTGCAATTAGCCAGGTGCATTGCATTTTGAACAGAAAATGTGGCAGCAAAACCTATATAAAACACAGTCAATAATGAAATTAAATGCATATCAGATGAATTTTACACAGTCTGTATGTTAATACATTCAGCATTATAAATGATTTTTTGCTGCTGGAAGCTCTCCCCACAACCTTTAAAAATTAGTCAGGTGTTCATTTAGTTGATCGGGGTAATTTTTGTGCAAGCAAACTTAGAAATATCAGATCAGCATATGTTTATTTCTGCTGTCTACATGTTACCAATCAAATGATGATTTTCTTTAAATACAGTACTACCTACACTGCATTGAATTCACTGAGTGAAAAGACTGAACCTAACTTTTCGGCAACCATGAACTGATTATCAGAAAATGAATGAATAAATATCAAAATCTTGCCTATGTATTATTTCTGTATGCATTAGTTCCAGGGGGAGTGCTCGAAAAAAAAAAAGGTGAAGGATGGTTTAAGACGGGGCTTGTATTAAGCATTACGTTGACTACTCAACTTGAGCACTACAATAAACAAAACAAGTAACGCTAACATCTTTAACACATCCTACAAAATATTTATTCACTACTTTTACAGGCATAGCAGAAATACTCTCTAAAAAGAGTACACAATTTTAAGGGGTTCCCTTCTATAGACTATCAAACTACAAGAGGCCCACAAATCAGCCTTCTCATGTTTCTTTGTCAAATATCCAAATGATTGGCCGTTTCCTATCGCAACGAGCACACTACCAAGAAAACTACTAATTAGAACTCGGGTAATTCGACAGCAACAAGGAAGCTAGCTAAACATTAACAGAGTCACATAATAAATTGAACAGGGATGCCATAAACTGGATATGCTAACAATATTGTGTTTATTAAATACAGTATTTAACATCAATACGTAGCCAACAGCTCCATAACATGATTTATTTGAGAGATGCAGTATTTACTGTAAAGAATTATTCTGGCTAAGGTGCATCCTCGCCAACACATAGCTCTTGAAGCATATTATTCCCTTTTGAAAATCAACATTTCAGAGTGATTATATATAAAATAGGACTGATCTGTGGTCATCAAGTCACCACAGAAAACTTGTTTTTAATCCAGGGAAAATGGTTTATTGAACGTTCACTCATCTTTGCTCAGTAGATTTTGCTTCAGCTACTGAGTGCCTGCATTTTATTTGTGTGGTTATGTATTTATACTTTATTTTAAATAATCGATGTAACTAAAAAGTGAAAATGTACTTTTTATCTTTTTCAGGAGACACATTTCAACATTCCATTCATAGCATCAGTTTTAATATACATAATTAATTTCAAAAATATGTCAACTGATAAGGTGCTTAATGTTATGTTGTTATATTTAAGTATTGTCCCTATTACGTGGTGTTGAAGTGAAAGAAAACTGTGTTTATGTACTTTCTGTAATATGGAATGTCACAAACTGTCTGAAAGACAATGGCATAGTACACAGCTTTTTTTTTACGTTTAGGAATATGTATATATTAAATTATATACTTGTTAACTTGTTAAGGGCTACTTTCAGGGATAGTAAGCAGAGGATAAAACAGTCACTGGAATAATAAAAAGTACAGTTGTGTACACTTACCATAAATGTAGATGTTCGAGTGTATTCACTGTTGCAGTCATTACATTTGGGTTACCTGTTTACAGGTAGCCCTCAACCAGCCTGATTAACAAAGTCTTGGGTCCTGCGTCAGTTGCTGTCTCTTCTTCCGTAACATCAGGGGTATAAAACATGCAGCCATCATTACATCAGTTTTTCTTGCCCCAGATGTCAGGTGCCCCCCTAATGGGAAGCAATTAAATCTATAAATATACAAGGTTACACCTCAAACAAAAAAGCAAATACACCAAAAAGCTTTTAAGCTAGAGGGAGGGTAACCAGGACTGTAACAGTGAATACATCTACATTTATGGTAAGTGTACACAACTGTACTATGTTCTTCATGTTTCACTGTTGCAGTCATTACATTTGGGTAGATTCCCAAAGCTACGGATGGGAGGAGGAACTTAGATAGCATTAGTACCAGCTATAAGGCCCTGCAAAACTGCAGTGGCAAATGGTAATGCTTGGTGAAAGTATGTACAGAACTCCAGGTAGCAGCTTCTAGGATGCCCCTGGTAGGTACGCCTCTGAGAAAAGCTGTAGAGGTAGATGCAGCCCTGCTTGAGTGGGATCTGATCCCCTGTGGGATAGGTTTTCCATGGTGCTTATAGCAGAAGTGAATGCAATGGCCTATCCATTTGGAGATAGTTCGCTTTGAAATAGCCTTCCCCTCTGTCCCATCACCAAATGCCACCAGCAGTTGTTCAGATTTCCTTTGAGGTTTAGACCTATCCAAGTAGAATCTAAGTTGTCTGTGCACATCTAAGGAGTGCAGTATCCATTTCCCTTTGTTCTGTGGATTAGGAAAGAAGGTAGGCAAATGAATGGACTGATTAAAGGCCACACTGGATACCACCTTTGGCATGAAAGAGGGATTGGTCCTGAGGGACACCCTGTCCGCATGAAAGATGATGAAAGGCTCCACTGCCATAAGGGCCTGTAACTCAGATACCCTTCTTGCTGAAGTGATGGCTAAAAGGGAAGCTGTTGTCCAAGAAAGGAATTTTAAATCTGCAGTAGCAGCTGGCTCGAAAGGAGGAAGGGTGAGTTTCTCTAATACAAAGTTAAGGTCCCAGGCTGGAGTTGGAGCTCTCCTGGGTGGTCTAAGATTTTTGGTCCCTCTGAGGAAATGCTTGGGCAGTGGAAGAGAGAAGAGGGGAGGGTCTGTGTTATAATGAGCTGAAATGGCTGAGGCGTGAATTTTTATTGCGGAAAAAGACAGGCCCTTGTGAAGCATCTCAGTTAAGTATTGTAAAATCTGAGGTAAATTGGGCACTGCTGTGCTCATCCCTTGAGATTGGTTCCAGGCACAGAATCTTTTCCATTTTTCAGCATAAGATTTTCTAGTACTAGGCCTCCTTGTCTCTAAAACGACATCTATCACTGGTTTACTGAGGGATGGTAAAGGAGAGCTTAGGTAATTAGCCAGGCTGCTAGGTTCAGTGTTTGACGCTGAGGGTGCATAATCCGGTTCTCCTGCTGAGGCAGCAGGGTAGGAGTCTGAGGCAGGTGCCATGGGGCCAACAGTGACACACTGCACAGGAGGGGGCACCAGTGTTGGCGTGGCCAGGCTGGTGCAATCAAAATCATCCTTGGTTTGTCTTGTTTGATCTTTAGTAGTACTTTGGAGAGTAGAGGCAGAGGAGGAAAGGCATAAACTGATAGGTTTTCTAGCTGAAGGACAGAGCATCCACTTTCCAAGCTTGTCTGTGGGGTGTCCTAGCACAAATTTCTTTCAATTGATAGTTCTGGGGGGAGGCAAACAGGTCTATATCTGGGCTCCCCCATTTGCTTGTCAACATGTTGAAAATCCTTGGTTTCAGTTTCCACTCGTGTGGGTCCACGAGGGTTCTGCTTAGTCCATCTGCCAGTGTATTTAGTTTTCCTGGCAGGAATTGAGCTTGTAGGTGTACTTGGTAGCTCAAGGATGTGTTCCACAACGCCATGGCTAGTCTGCAGAGGGGGTAAGAATGTGTACCCCCCTGCTTGTTTATGTACCACATAACAGTGGTGTTGTCCGTCTTTACCATTAATTGTCCTGGAAGAATGTGGTCCTTGAAGGCTGTCAGAGCATTCTGTACAGCTAACATTTCTTTATGATTGATGTGAAGGTGCATTTGAATTGGGTTCCATTTGCCCTGAATGCACTTCCCTGCCAGGTGCGCCCCCCCCCCCTTGCACAGTCTGATGCGTCTGTTGTTAGGGTTTGGGTGGCAGGGGGTAGTGTGAATGGTAGTCCCTTGTTTTGGTGGCAGGCCCCTGCCCACCAAAGGAACTCTAGGCGTAGACAAGGAATGATAGGAATCATTGCTTCTAGATCCTGAGAATGTTGAAACCATAGGCTTTTTAGATACCATTGTAGTTTCCTCATATGCAGTCTTGCATATGGAATTAGAAGAATGCAGGAGGCCATGAACCCCAAGGCTTGTAGTATTTGTCTTGCAAACAGCAGGGTTTTTGTGACCACTTGTTTGAAGTAGGTTGTCAAGTGAATCTGTTTCTTTGGCATGAGGAAAGCCATCTGGGAAGTTGTATTCAAGCTTGCTCCCAGGAATATAATTTCTTCACAGGGTACCAGGTGTGATTTCTTTTTGTTTATGGTGTACCCCAGACAAGTTAGCACCCTCTGTACAAAAGCCAGATGATTCAAAAGTATGTCCTGGTTTTCTGCCTGAATTAGACAATCGTCCAAGTATTGGTATATTTAAATATTCCTTTGCCTGCAAAATGCAATGACTGGAGCTAGGCACTTTGTGAAAACCCTGGGCACAGTAGATAAGCCAAAGGGCAGTGCAGAGAACTGATAGTGCGTGTAGCCTGCTTTGAAGCGTAGGTATCTTCTACAAGATTCCCTGATTGGGATGTGCCGGTATGCTTCCTTTAAATTTAGTGTTGCCAACCAGGCATCTTTGCTTAGCATAGGAAGCAACTAGTAAAGAGTCAGCATCTTGAATTTTGGAATCACCAAAAAGGTGTTTAGAGTAGGCAGGTCCAGGATAGGACACCATGAATTGTCTTTTCTGGGTACCAGGAAAAATCTTGAGTAGAAACCTCGTCCCTTTTTCTCTTCTGGTACCAACTGCATAGCCCCTATGCTTAAGAGAGAGTACTTGCTTTTGGGCCTCTTCCCACTGCTTTGGAGGTAGATCCGGCCAACTGCTTGGAGTTGGCGATGTTTGGAAGTGAAATCTGTATCCTTGGGACACTATATTAAAAACAAATAACTGGTATCAGCTCTGAATAATCCAAATATACGAATACACTGTTGTACGCTAAAAACAAATCACAAATTTAATGGTAAAGCTTTCGGGTTAACACCCTTCATCAGTACATAGATTCAAATTCATTACAAAAACTTTTAAATAGGGTAAGAATTAAGACACATGATCCAGCCAGCCAAACAAAACACTCCATCAATTAAATATTTTAGGGAAAGTCTCCTAAATAAAACTTTTCTAAAAATATATATATATTATTTATAATCTACATATAAAAAATCATTTGCATATTTAGAATATATATATTTATATATCTACATCTATATGTGATTTGTTTTTAGCGTACAACAGTGTATTTGTATATTTACACTATATTAAAAACCCATTTGTCCTGGGTAATGAGTCTCCAGTTCTTTGCATGAAGTGCAATCTTTCCCCCCCAAAGGGGCAGTCAGTTGAGAAGTGCTTGGAAGTTTTAAAAAGAAGTCATTGTAACAGTTTACCATACGGGGGAGTTTTATTACTCCCAAATTTGGAAGTAGAGGCCCCCCACTTTTTAGTCCTGTGCGTCCCCTGGGACTGAAGCCTGGGCGCTCTGCTGGATCTGGGTTTGGACTGAGAAGGTCTGGAAGAAGCAGGAAAGAACCAATTCTTAGAAGGCCAATGCCTACTAAATCTTGGAGGTTGTACTTGTAAAAGTCTTTGCATAGATTTAGCTTTTTCCTCCATCTTTTTAAGAACTTCTTCTGCCTTGTTGCCAAACAGGTGGCCCTGATTTAAGGGAGCATCCAGTAATTTTGCTTTAACATGATCTGGCAAGGACTGCTCCTTAAAGCCAAGCATGCCTTCTAAGTACAGACCCAGTTACTGCAGCCCTGCAAGATGCCTCTAAGTGAATCAAAACCACATTACAATGCATGTTTACCAACTTGTTCAGCAGAATGCATACAATCCTGTAAATCCATATTTTCAGCACAATCAAGAGTCAACATCATTTTCTGTTCAAGCAATCCAATAATATGCAGCTGATACTTTAACATATGAAACTGGCAATTCAAGGCCCTAATGGCCAAAGTTGCAGAAGTGTATACCTTCTTACCCCATCTATCCAGCGCCCTGAACTTCCTATCAGACGGGGTAGGATTTTTGGCAGTAGTAGCTTTAATGCCCTTGGGTCCCTGTGAAATGGTTTCAGGATCTGCAGTAGGATTTTTGAAAAGGAACTTGTGAAAGTCAGGAACCCTGTAATATCTATCAGGATTTCTGGAAGCAGGAGGTAAAGAGTCAAGGGCCATGCTAGATTCTGAAAAGGCATCATCAACAATGTTCAGTACAGGAGGTATAGCTAAAGGCCTGTGCTGAGGCAGGAGTAGGAAATCCCTAAGCCTCTTTTTAGAATCAGAGAAATCCTGACTTTCCCAATGAAAACGCTCCCTGAGAGTGTGCAATGTTTCACCAAAAGAGAAATCCTCTTGGGGGGGGGGGGGGCAGAAGGAATAGAGTCCTCAGCATCAGAATCCTCATAGGTAGATAAGAGTAAATACTGGTCATCAGAGGAATTAGAAATTTCAGAATCCTGGTCAGAAGTATCATAAGTAAACTCAGTCCGAAGTCTCTTGGACGGGGAAGGTTGGCTTCCCCTGATTAAAATAATAAGGTCTTCAGTCATTCTTATCATTTGTTCTTTAGGCATAGAGGCCTGACCATGCAGTATGGGCGTCAGTTTTCTAGGCATGGTTCGAGTTTTAGGCCTTGAAGAAGAAGAAGATGGTGCCGGTTTAATAAGCAAGTCAGTAGGCCTGAATACACCCTCAGAGGCCAGTGCCTGCACAGCGGCTCTGGACCCATCCAAGGTAAAAACATCCGCAGGTTCCACAGTTGAAGCATCTCGCGGCATACCGGACTCCGAATGGGTCTCAATAGAGGCCTGAGAATCTGAAGTATAGGGGGCTGCAAAAGCACCTCACTGAGTACCGGCGAACTGGGTGGCCTGTCTCTGTCTTTATTTTTGCGTTTCTTCGGAATGTCGGTAGTCGGATGGCTTACCGAAGACACATCGGGATAATTGAACCGAGCACCAAAAAATTTAGAAGTGCAAATATACCGACAACGGATAGTTCGTGGTTTAAATAAGGCAAAAAACCGACAGTGAGGTACGTCGTGGTCAGGGCCTAGGCAAGGAATACAGTACGAATTAAAATCTTTATGAGGTATTTGCTTTCCACAAGAAATGCAATTATTTACTTTTACTGACATCGGTTTAGAGCAAGAAAAAGTTTCCCCAACGGGGTACTTAGCCTTTAGTTGAAGACTTTGGTTCTGAAACTCAAAAACGAAAATTTCAGGAGTCGGCCGACCGCCACTTGCGAACTGCTTCTGCTTCGGGCACCGCACGGCAAGAAAGACTGATGTAATGACGTCGGCTGCATGTTTTATACCCCTGACAACCTGACGTCATGGAAGAAGAGACAGCAACCGACGCAGGACCCAAGACTTTGTTAATCAGGTCGACTAAGGGCTACCTGCAAGCAGATAACCCAAATGTAATGACTGAAACAGTGAAACATGAAGAACATCTAGCCCTTGTAGTTAAAAAGTTTAAACTGTATTTCCCCTTTAAGAAGACCTCCAAAACAGTTCGCATATGTGCGTGGCTACGTAACTATGGAGTTGATTGTTATAATTTCCTGATGTCTCCTGGATTAGAAAGAAATGTTTAAAAAGGTGGCTAAAACAACTAATTTTTTATCTTTAATGTTGAAAACAAGTTAATTCTAATACGCAGGATATGAATATAGACAGACTACAAAAAACTATTCAGGAAATAGTGTATACAAACAGTAAAGAACACGAATCTGTGAGAAATGAAATGAGACAGTAGTTAGCTTTGCTTTATAAAAACAGAGAGAAACGGAATTTGTTTTGTAGGCACCTAGAGGGACCATGTTTGTTAAAAGCTACACAAAAGAAGCTTGAGTACATACATGCACTCGAGCTATGAAAAATGTGTGAGGATGATTTGAAAATGTAAGCCGTTACACTACAAATTAAGGCATTTTATCTCTGTAAATTCTGTATCCCATATCAACGATGAACATGAAATTTAAAAAAAAAAACAGAATAAAAATCAGTTAACTTTAAAGCAGTACTACAAGAAAACAAAATTATAGTTTTCTTATTATATCATGTAAAAAAAGGACAAATCATTACAATAGTGCTAGATTAATGTTGTTAGCATAAAAAGCTAATAATTAAACGAATAAACATCTGAGTATGGGACAAAGTTCAACCATACCAGACATAGCCCTCTAATTATGTATGCTTAAAGATTCAAATACCTAGAAATTAAGAAATACATTATGTAAAAAGCAGGTTGTGAATAAAGACATGTATATTGTTGTTGTTAGTCTTTCGGCTTTTTCCTGGTAAGGGGTCGCCACAGCGGAACTCTGGTCCGCTAATGATTGGCAGTAGATTTTTACGAAACGCCGAGGTGCCAGCTCGACGCCCAACCTTTAACAAAGGCACGCCCATTTACACACGCATGTCTTTTGAACGCTACCCAACCACGGGGAGGACATGCAGACTCCTCACAAAAGGCACTCCCAAGCCAAGTCGAGAATTGAACGGGAGAACCTCCTGCTGTGAGGTAACAACGCTACTGCCGTACCACCGTGGCAGTCAAAGACATGTTGTATATTAAAAGGCGAAAAAGACATATAAGAATACATACTTTTTTCTCTTTGTTCAAAAGATTAAGACTCAAGATTTAGTAAATACTTTGAGAGATTTGGAAGTAGTATAGCTTTTAAGCTCAGTGTTCTGTTTCTTTTTCCCAACTTCTAACAAGTTGTTTTTCTCAGGAGATCTTTTTAATGTAGGGAAATGTGTCCAGTCCATATCTTCAGGAATGGGGATTATATTGTTTTTGATGAAGGAGATGGTTTCTTCTAAAGTGTTTCATAGGTTCATAGGTAGGTACTACGCTATTGGCCCTAGGGCCTATATAAGCCTAGCCAAAAAATGTACCCTGGCTTTCGCCACCCAAGAAAATTATTTTACTGTGCCCCTGTCGAGCAGAGCTACAGAAGTGATCCCTGGGGTGAATTTCCCATTTCCCATCCAATCATCAAGATTTTTCTTGAAGAGTGCTAATGAGGAGTTCTGTTTGACATAGATAGGTAGTCTGTTCCAGAGTATGGGAAGTCTCTGGGACAGGAATCTATCCCTCCAGCATGTTCTGTTTATTGTGGTGACAAGGATTATGTCCCTAGAGCGTGTAGCTCGGAGGGATTGGGATTTCTTTAAGTGGAGCATGTCCAACAGCTCTGGGTTTGACATAGCTTTGTATGTTAGGCAGAGATTGCCCCTGAGTAGGCGATATGCGATGGAGTAAAGCTGTAGTTTTTTGAGACGGTCAGCGTAAGGCATCTGTTTGAGGCCAGTAATCCTCTTTGTGAGGTATTTCTGTGGTCTTTCCAGTTGTTGTAGATGTCTTGTGAGGTACATACCAAAAGGGGCACTGTACTCTATAATGGGTCTAATGAGTGATGAGTAGAGGGGAACAATGACCACTTTTTTTCTGGATGAGAATCCTTTTGTGATGAGATGAGCCACGTAGAAGGATTTCCTGACCACTGTGGCGATGTGACTATCAAAGGAGAGACTACTGTCCACATGTGTCCCAAGGTCTCATCTCATTTTCAGCATTAAGTAGACTACCAGCTATGTGGTAGTTCATGGGTACAGAGTTTTTACCAAAGGGGATGACAATACACTTTTTGGCATTGAGCTTCAGGCCATGGCTTTGACACCAGGCATCTGTCTCAGTGAGGCCCTTTTGTAGTTTGTCCACATCATTAGGAGTTTCGATTATGGCTTCTAGTTTGCAGTCATCTGCAAACTTTGTTAGCCAAAGACCTTCTGTGTTAGCCTGCACTTCAGAGAAGTAGATACCAAACAGGAGAGGACCCAGGACTGAACCCTGTGGTACTCCACTTGCCACTGGTCTTAAGTCGGATTTGGAATCCACTACTTTCACAGTGTGGGTTCTGCCCGTGAGCCAGTTGGCAACCCATCTTATGACATAGGGATTTATACCTAGTTTAGTGAGCTTATCTATAATTCCAGAGTGGGGGATGGTGTCGAAAGCCTTGACGAGATCTAGATAAGCTGTGTGAACCATTTTACCCTCATCTATGGGTTTGGTGACTGCTTCAAAGAAGTCAATCAAGTTTAGGAATCATGATCTGCCTTTTACAAATCCAAACTGGGTAGGGTCCAGAGTTTGGAGATTACTAATGTCTTTGTTTTTGAGTTCCACGATGATATGTTCCATGGCCTTGCAGACCAGGCTCATCAGGCTAATGGGGTTGTAGTTCACAGGGTCCGTCGTGGCTCCCCCTTTGTGGAGTGGGATAACCGTCGCGGTGTGCCATTCAGTGGGTACAAAGCCTGAGGTGAGGTTATGATTGAACATGGTACTTAGGTAGGGAGCCAGTTTATTCTGTAGTTCATGTAGAACGCAGCCTGGGATATTGTCAGGTCCCATGGATGCTGTGTTCTTGGCTTTGGAGAGTGTGTTTTTTACCTGTGCAGCCGTGATTATAGGAACTTTGCATTCTTCCAGTATAGAGATGGGCCCTCTAGGGGGTGAGAAGTGGGTAAAGTTAGCACTGAACCTATCTGCTAGGATGTTGGCAATATCAGTTGGTTCTGTATATTTAGCGCCACTGTGCTGTAACTCAGAGCAGATCTGAGTGTTCCCATTGAAATTCTTGACATAGCTATAGAATGCTTTGTGGTTGTCTTTAGAGTCACTGGCAATTTTGTTTTCATAACTAGCTTTGGAGGATTTTATGAGGGATCTCAGCGTCTTACTGAAGTTGACCAGGGAGTTCCTCCAGTCATGGGATTTTATTTTTGCAACAGTTTCTTTCTTCTGTTGTAGAGTTTGCTTATGGCAGAGGACCACCAGATTGGCTTCCTTTTTTTGGAGGATAACATCTTGGTTCTATTAGGGATAGCATGATCCATGCACTCGTGTAAGTGCTTATAAAG